>NC_140934.1:9109762-9297262 GCF_014529385.1 Adiantum capillus-veneris
TATTTTCGTAAATTAGAGAGTTGTACAAAAAACGAAGCCAAGATGTGGAGTCCTCTCTCTCTTTCCCCGCGCCCTATGAGGGGTCTCTCTCTCCCTCTCACTCTGTGTGTGTGTGGCGGACGACCATCTGAGGGGCCTCTCCTCTCTTTCTCTCTCTACGGCAGTAAGCAACGCCACGGGATGGGGAAGCAACTCCTCTCTCTCTCTCTCTCTCTCTCTCTCTCTCTATGGTGGTAGGCAGTAAGCAACGGCCACGGGATCGGGAAGCAACTCCACTGCAGGGTCGATGGCCTCTGCGATAACCCAACCAAAAAAAATGACAGAGCGTCCGCGTGAGCTTATTATAATGGCACACATGTACCCATGAGTTCCCTGATCGCGGTGTCTATGAGCTGCTAGCACCGAGCGCCTAGCTTCAGAGAACTCGCCAGAAGGAGACTTGACAGTCGCAGCATGTTGGAACTGCCGCCCTTCCTCTCTATGGCGCCACTGTCATGCTGTTTTTTGAATCGGGCCTCGCGCCGGCAGTAGAGTGCACTCCTTTGAAGGCGCCGGATCATGCTAAGCTCGCCACGTGTCCGGGGGGAGGGGCCGGAATCCCTTCCCCCATTATCTATTAGTATAGATTTGTGAAATCTATAGTAATAGATAATGGGGGAAGGGATTCCGGCCCCCTCCCCCGGACACGTGTCTGCAGCAAAAACCTCCGGTTGAACAAAACGGCTGCGCAGAGCCTGCGTGCAACTTCAGAGCAAGGAGAAAAGGAGAAATTCCGGTGCAAAACGGATGCGTAGTGCGCACGTGCAATAGGGGAGAGAGAGAGCGTCTTTGAAAAAATGCGTATCAGCTTATGCCGTTTTCAATTTCCTTGAAAAATGCGTCTCAGCTTAATACGGTGCCGTTTTCAATTTCTTGGAGTCCTTGACTCCTTGGTTTCGTGAAAAATGCGTCTCGGCTTAATACCGTGCCCGTTTCAGTTTAAGTTTCATGATGAGAGAGAGAGAGAGAGAGAGAGAGAGAGAGAGAGAGAGAGAGAGAGAGAGGCTCAGGGCCTGCAGTCGACGGACAACGTGTATCGTGCCTGCGTGCAGCTTCAGAGCAATGAGAAAAGGAGAAATTCCGGTGCAAATATCCAAAAAAATAACGTAATTTTATAAATGTTTCTCTTGGAAAATTCAAGGGAAAGAATACCATGCGGTTTCAATTTCAATTTCATATCGAGAGAGAGAGAGAGAGAGAGAGAGAGAGAGGCTCAGGGAATGGGGTCGGACTGGGTTTGAGAAAAACGCCTCAGCTTTATCTATCTATACTAATAGATAATGGGGGAAGGGATTCCGGCCCCTCCCCCCGGACACGTGTCGACAATTACTTCATCCGATGGGATTGTGCCCTGCAGCCCAGCATGTTGTGTGTGTGTGAGAGAGAGAGCCAATGCCACACTGCGAATAGAGTAGAAGAACTCCACTCAGGAGCCAGTGTGCACTGCGAGGTGACTGTCTGACGGCTGAGTATTCAGGTCGTGAGTGATCTGGCACGCGCGATACACCACGGGCGTGCTGAGGCTAACCAGGGGTGGTGTGTGTGTGTGTGTGTGTGTACGGGGGAGCCCTGCACCCGGTGTCACAGGCAACACAGGGGCAGCATTCGGGAAAAATGTGTCTCAGCTTTATCACGCCGTTTTTCAATTTCCAAAATGCCGATTGAGGGCAAGGGGAAAATGAGAAATTCTGCCCCAAAATATAGGAAAATAGTGTAAAACCCTCAAAAAGTAGCCTAATTTTCTAAAATTTCCTCTTGGTAAATTCAAGGAAAGGAATTTTGTATGTTTGAAAAAATGATTACACTGCAGAGTGGAGAGAGTCTGTGTGTGTGTGAGAGAGAGAGAGGCTGGCAGCCTCAAAATCCTCGCAGCCTCATTAAGGTCCTCGAGAGCACAGCGGTGCATGGGCGATTAATAGCACTGGACTCGCAGTGTTCGGAAAAAATGTGTCTCAACTTAATATCGTGCCCGTTATGGATTTAAAAAATGCCGGTTGAGAAAAATAGAACCTTAATTTTTTAAATTTCCTCTTGGCAAATTCAAGAATGGTTTTTTCCGAATACTGCGTGACTGGAGACGAGAGAGAGAGAGAGAGAGAGAGAGAGAGAGAGAGAGAGAGAGAGAGAGAGAGAGAGAGAGAGAGAGAGAGAGAGCTGCAGAGAGAGAGAGAGAGAGAGCTGCAGAGAGATGCTAGCACTCAAAAACGGATCTCAGTTATCGAAAAGGAATAAAGATTAGAAAATCTTGAACAATCCGACCAAAATAGATAAATTAGAAATAGAAATTTTTAAAATTTTGATGGGTATTTTGTGAATTTCCACAAATTACAGGGATTCCGGCTCCCCCCTCCTTCCTACACGTGGCAACAGCAACTCAGTTCTGGCAATGTTCCTTGAAGCCCAGCGGTGATGCAAATGGACAGCGAGACAAAGGGCGAAAGAGAGACTGTCTGAGCCCGAGAGAGAGAGAGAGAGAGAGACCTTACAATTCTCAAACCCTAAAGTTCCAAAATCAACCAACTACTCCATCTATCTATCAAAACTGGGATACAATCTGGAAACTTCTGTAAGTCCCAATATTTACAAGGTGAAAAATCAGGTTTCCTCAATAAATGAGTAATTACAAAAATGATAATCCTCCGAGTAGTTAGTTTCCATGGGTGTGTCCAGCTTCTAACACTCCCCCCCTCCTTGCTCATGTCGTCCCCGACATGGCCATTGATCCGCTTCTTCATCGTATGGTCTCACGCATCTTGATTAGTGATTCTTATCTTGCATGCAGGTTCGTCATTGTTGGGCCAAAAATATCTGTGTTTATTGTGAAGAAGCCGGTGTAGAACGCTTCTTCAAAAGCCTGGAGGTGATAGGATGGTAGAAACATTATCCTTTGATACACCGCATGTATCACCTCCTTGAAAGGCTGACCACACAGATCATAAGCGCATCTGTAAGTATCTTGGAAGAAGAAGATACTGTCTGTCACTTGGCTTGGCTTGAATGTCTCAAATACTGCTAAGAGGGTTTTGCAGATTTTCTTCATCATGATGCTCGTAAGGTCAGGTGAGCCAGTGAACAATTTGATGGTGCCCGTTAGGGTTTTCACCATGTATTGGACACTTATTCTCTCACCTGCCTTCAAGCCCGGTAGCTTTGGGTAATTCAGCCAAGTGGGTTGGCTCCTTTCCAAGATCTCCTGCGCTTTCCACGTCCTGATCCTTGGTAGAGGACAAAAGCTGAGGTTGTCTCTAATGTTTTTCGGTGCCTCTACCAAGTGGATTAGGTATTGTGGGTACTTTGTGAGCCAGGCCTTCCTCCATTTTGGCTGAGAGTCAACAATTAGCCTGACCCCTTCAGGTTGTGAGGTATCTGCGTTGTAAAGTGGTACGGTCGGCTCTTCTCTTATCTGCTTGTTGATGGTGGCTGCTTCATATTTCAACAAGGGATATGGGAGAGAGGGTTGAAGCCATTCGCGCCTGAGGTTGCTGGCGTCGATCTTCTGAATGGTCATAGACTTGAAAACCCTCTGCTCCCACTCCAAGGCTTCCTTTGTTGTCTCTCTGATCACCACCTCTATTGCTTTACGCAACTTTTCTTCCTCTTCTTGTGTTAGATCCTGTGGCTCTTGAGAGGATCCTTCTAAGATTTCCTCTTGCATAGGCGTGTCCACCGGATCTGCCACATTCTCTGAATCGATGCCCTCATTGGCTGTTGGCCATGTGCCCTCTTGCTCTCCTGCTTGCTGTCCTCGCAACTCCTCAATCTGCTTTAGGAGTTTTTGCTTTTCTGATTCAGCTGCTTCTCCCATATTCACGAGGAGGTCATTTAATTCAGCGTTTATTCTCTCCGCCTCCTCGAGCTTTCTTTTTATACTTTCTACTTCCTCTTGCAGGGCTTTTTGGTCTTCTTCCATTCTTGTTTGCATGACGATAGATCCTTCTGCCATCATCAATCTTTTCTTTTTCTCTAGAGTCATCTCCTTCTGAAATTCTTGCATCTGTTCTTCATAGAGTTGACTTTTCGTAGTGATGTGAGTCGAGCTAGTAGCTCTGACTCTAGCAGGGGAAGCTCGCAGCCTCTGGATGGTCTGATCTTTCACTTTGAGTTGGTCCTTGAGCTCAAGGACTTCATCCTGGCTGGCTTCTTGATCTATCTCCGCCTTTTCTTTGGCGTTTCTCATGGCTTCAACTTCTTTAGACTCTTCCGCCAGCTGTAGGGTCAGGTTATCTCTTTCCCTCTCGGCATCTATCAGTGATTTGCTGAGCTGTTGACATTCCTCTTCAACTCCTTGCATTCTTTTTGCTGTTGCTTGATTTTCTTCCTCCATTGCCTGACATCTTTGCAAGGCCCTTGCTAGGCTGGCTTGTAGCTCAGCTTCTCTCTCTTTCTGCCTTTGGCTTTGTCCTTGTAGAGAATCTACTTCCAGCTTTATCTTTATTTCCGTGGCCTTGAGAGCTCCCATCTCACTTTATGAAGCCATGGACTGCGCTCTCAACCTGGTTAGCTTCGTCATCACCACGTCCCAGTCGTTGGAGGTCGGGTGCAGATCCATTGTATCTGTGGCAATTTCTTTTAGTTCCACTAGCCTGATGCCTTGCATTTGTTCCTTAGGCCCTGTGCTTGCCAAGTCAAATGCGACTGTGGAAGCCTCTTCTTTTGTATATCATGCAGGTCCAAAAATGTGTGATATGAATCATCCGATTCTTGTTTCTCACTTAGAGGCTTAGCCTCCTCCTTTGGCTTCGGCTCCTGGATCTGCTCTTTCTTGGCCTCTTTCCATTCTTCTGGTTTGTCTTCAGCCTCTTTATCTTCTTGTGGAGGGCTGCTAGGAGGTGGTGAGGGCTGTGGGCTGGGTTTAGGGCTGGCCGGTAGAGATGTAGGCTTTCCCTTTAAATCTATGTCTGCTTTAGTTTTTCTTTCTCTCTCTTGGCTCTCTTGCTCATCTAGCAGTTTCTGCTGTATTTTCTCCACTTCCTCCTCTGTGAAAGGGACATGCGGTATATTCTCTGATGCGGCATCAAGAATCTCAAAATTCTTGATATAATCCTTGAATCTGTCCCTTTGCACTCTTCAGGACGATCCCGACATAGCTTCTAGAGAAGGCTTCCAGAGTTCACTTAAATCACCTTTAAGGGCTCTCTCTGCTCTAAAGCTCTCCATCAGCCTCTCTAATCTTGCCGCTTTTTGTGACTTTGTTTCTTTCACCGGCACTTGGGCAAACTCTTTCTTCCCCTTCTTTTGCTTGGGCTGCTCTTCTAGGACAGGCTCTAGCCGTCTTTTTAGTCTTGTGGCAACCCTTGGTGCTCTTTGTGGCTCGTCCTCTTTGTCTTCTTTAAGCCTCAGCCAGTCGTTCTGAGACGGGGGTTCAGGCCACCTTGCTTTTGCGTGCAGTGCCCCATAAATCACCTTTGTGATTAGTTCTCCTAGCACAATATATGTTGGCTTCTTGTTACCCATCTTTACTAGGTTGTCATGTATATACGCCGCATAATTGATTATCTTTGGGATGCCTTTCGTCATTGCCCAAGTGAATGTCATGGCAATTGTACCTGGAAGCATTCTGTACTTCTGTGGCCTCTTCGTACACACGTGGAAGTATTGATTGTACAACTGGCTCATGATTGCCACCTTTGGGTTTGCAATATCTCCAAAGGTGTAGTTTCCTTTCTTCTCATTGTACACCTTGACCTCATCCCTTCTTTTAGTTACACTATCCCCCTTGTTGGAGAGGTCTAGTGCATCCGCTACAACCTGCTCAGTGATGATTATTTCTATTTCTGGCCTGCCTTGTAGATCTGTTACTTTAGCCACTCCATATTCTTTGATGGTTGTCATGAATTCCCAGACTCTCTTTATGTCCACCCCTGCCGGTACTGCTTCAAAGTAGTTGTGGAGATCAATCTTCTCCAAATACCCGGCCATCTTGCTTCTTACGAACTCATTGAGTTCTCGCGGCAGCATTGGTAGCTCGATCACATTGCCTTCAGTGTCTTTGAATACTCCTTGGTAGATCTTTAGGTCGTTGGAATCTAACAAATCTTCTTGGATCCACGTGCTGGTGGGCTTTAGTGTTCCTTCTAGTATGACGAAGGGCTCCACTTCTTCTAGGTAATCCTTGATGGTCATTCTTTTCTTCTTTGCCAGTGACTTCGCGGCTGCCATAGATCCTATTGCACTCAGTAGTCTGAAGTTAGCGTTTTTTCTATATTAGCTGAGAAATTGAGGTTTAACTATCCAAATGACTTGAAAATTGAAAATAAAGCTTAAAAGGAACTTGTGAAGCTGTGTATGTGCTCATAGTGCAATTCTGGCCAAAATTTTCCATTTAGACATCGTACGCGTAGGATGTCGTTTTTCATCAGAATTAGTTGATACTTGACATGCTAGTAGTGCATGGCTCATGGAACATGGCTATGTGCTTGGATTTGGATTTGGGTATCAAAAAGTGTATTTTTGGGTTGATTCAGGCTTTAGGTCACAAATTGGGTAGAAAGTCCATCATAGGTAGCAATTGATGTCCAAATGGGTTTAAAATTGGTATATGGGCTCATTGCACCATGGTATTGGCTCCCATGATGTCACTTTATGCTGGAGACATCCTACGCGTAGGATGTCTATTTCATCAAAATGACATGAGATTTGTTCTGTGGGTAGTCCTTGGTCTATGGAACATGGCTATGCTCTTGGATTTGGATTTGGACAAGGATTGATGCTTGTAAGAGCCTATGTGGTGTTTTTGGGCTCCAAAAGTGTATCTTGAGGGTGTTGGGGGTAAAAAATGATTAGAATGTCTTCAAGCTTGATATATGAGCTCTTGATGATGAGGTACTTGGATCTGGAATGAACAAACATCCTCTGAGGGCCAAAAAAGTCAAATAGACATCCTACACGTAGGATGTCTACTTCACTAATTTTTGCTTATGACCACACAAATTGGTTGGTGATGTGTTGTGCAATTTTTATGTGATTTGGACAAGATTTGGTAGGTCTATGGCCCATTATTGCCTCTATGCCCTAACTTTGCGTTTTTTCATGCATATGAGGTCCATTTTGGTCCAAATGTGATGAGACTTGGTGGATAGCATGTAAAGGTCATTCAGAAAATGTGTATGATGAAAAATGTTGGAGTATGTGCCCAGAAATGCCCTTGAGACATCTTACACGTAGGATGTCTCCTGATGATTTTTTCATGGTTTGTGCTCCTAGTGCCTACCCTTGGTCCCCCTGAGTCCCTTTCAAGCCTAATTTCAACAAAAAAGTCAAATGGATAGAGAATAACTCCCTATGTGGACTTCAGAGCCTCCGAGCCATTTTCTAACTTTTGGAGTACTTTTTGGCGATGAAATTTCTTGATGTTGGTCTCCATAGCTTCCCGATCCCTTGGGGATCCTTGCCGTATGGTTTTTGTCGACTTTGGCTTCACCGGAGCTTCATTTGGCAATTTATCGCTCTAGAAGCACCCGTGGTTGCATTTACATACCTTCGATGATTTGTGATGGTCTACCACCATAGGACTTGGTTGTTGATGGTCTAGGAAAGCCGCTCATGAAGTTTGGTGGCAAACGGGCCTGCGGTTTGGCCGCAAGAGCAATTTGACGCTTTGTGTGTCTGATGCCGTTCCTGAAGTTTAGTGCCGTTTCGGGTCACTTTTTGGTTATGTGGGTCACATAGACTTGTCGAGAATGTCGAGATGCTCCTACCCATGAATTTTGGTAGCATTTGGTCGCCTTTTCGCCGATTTCCCATTTAGTGGCCTCTTGCGGGATTCTAGGAATCAGGGTTTTTCCCAAAGGTTTTCTACTTCCTTTGGACATCCAGGACTGGTCTCCTATGCTAGGATAAGCTGCCGATGAAGTCTCGTTGCTTTTGGGTTAGCCGTTAGGTCGCCGTCTCTACTTGTAGGTCTCTACCGTCCGCTTTGTGTGTGAACCCTACGCTAGCTTTCGCGACAAAACGACAAACATGCGCGAAAAGCTCAAGGTGGTGAGCCTACCTCTCATGTCTAGAGCTTGTTGGGTAGTCGTACACGTCGTAGAAGCTGCTGGAGGTCCATCCGCTCTAGGTGGCAGAAGCTCTCTCCACAAAGTCAATAGTGAAAATGAGCTAAAAATGAGGTGAAAATTTCTTATAATGGAGGTCCCCGAACCACTTTTCATGAAATTCGACATGTGCTCCTATCTTCTTGCGAGATGCAGTTTAGGCTCAAAAATTTCTTGATTTGGACTCCATTTGCTCTGTTTACCAGAAATTTGGCATTTCGGTCAAAACCTAGCCAAAACACGCTTTCCGCTCCGGTCTCATAATTGCACCCCCACTGTACCATAGGTTTTTCTATAGTCACTGATCATCCCCATATTTTTTGTTTTTCATTACGACCGTTTTTCACCTGCTTTTTGTATTTTTGAAGTTTTTCTGCCGAAAATTAGTAAAATTAAAAGGAAAATAGAAAATCAAACCCAAAAAATCATAATAAATCACAAAACATCACCGCAAAACATTATATACACTCACATTCACTTTTCATGGCCGGATTTCTCCGTTTTACCAATATTTTGCCCGAAAAATGGCTATTTCTACTTATATACACACACCTAGGGGCTTGATTTGGAGTTTGGCCCCATATACCTATAGATACATGTTGTATAAGGGCATATGTACTTGGGTTACTCCAAAAAATTTCGCAATCAAACAACAACCCTTAAAATAGTCAAAAATCATGCCCTTTTTTGCTCTTTCTGCTATTGGTTCTGCATTTGAGAATGCTCCCCCCCCCCCCCCCCCCCCCCCCCCCCCCCTCCTAGCCGGAGTCCTCCCGGACGACAATGTATCACCGCGGAGTATGTGCCGTGCATAGGCCAATTAATGTGGCCTATTTTATGCATACTCGGTCAATGCATGGAAAAATTAATGTTTGTGCAAGAGAAGGGAATAAGCAAGATGCTTATTGGCATTCGCCGTCGAGGTTTCTTGTTTTCTTTGCAAGTAACAGCTGTAACTCTACTGCTCTCTGTTTAATTGTCTTTTTTGCAAAAGGCAATCGCTTTGCCGCTTCTGTTGATATTGCTGTAGCTGTTTTTATGGAGAGGATTGGCTTGGCCGGAATGGCCGTGGGCCGTATTTCCTTTGCTTTCCATTGGTATTTTGTTTCTACCGGTTTTTGTAGATGTTTTGCTACTTCCTTTGTTGCCACTGTTTTGTTGCTGATTGGCATCCACATAAGTCGGTTGCCTTTTTTCAAATGCAACTGTCTGCCTTCCGTTGTTGCTTGTATTGAAGGGAGTTCCTTTTGCTTTTGTTTTGGTATCCAAATGCGAGTGACATTTGGGTTATTGCTGAGCATTTTCTTTGGGATCCATATCTGTTTTATGCCCTTGGTTTTTGGTTGAACTATCTGCTTCGTTGGAATTCTTTTGTTGCATTGTTGTTTGTCTGCCATGTCATTTCTATCCTTCCGCATCCATACTTGTTTCCTTTGTTTTGGTAAGCTAGATCTTTGCATTGCGGCCGGTGACTTCGTATGTCTGTAATTAGCATGGTTGGCTTTTACCTGTTTGTTGGTCTCGGGTATCATGTTGTTCTTTGGTGGCATTCTTGCTTTTGGCTCTTTTTCCCGTGATTGCATGGCTTGCAGCTGATGATTCCGGTATTGCTGAGCAAAGGCTATCACCTGTTGTTCATGTGCATGCTGAATTTTGACTGCCTTTGCATTCCAATCTATCTGCACATTGTACTCTTTTTGCCAAGGTTGCCCCAACATCATTGGGTGTTGTGTGCTGTCATCCGCCACCACATAGAATTTTTGTGGGTAAATATATTGATATATTTGTACATGCAATATAGTCCATCCCAATGTTTTCAATGGGTGTGATGTACTGCTTTCCAGCACTTGAGGCGTAGGATGAAGTTGACCTGTGGATTTGAGTTGTTGGTATAATCCGTAAGAGATCAAATTTGCTTGAGCTCCAGAATCAAGCAATGCCGTCGATTCAACTTGATTGCTGCCCACTTTGACTGCAATTATTGGCTCCATTGTGTCTTCATCCAACTGCGTCAGTCGAATGGCATTGATTCGCAATGGTGCTCCACTTTGTTGTTGTTGTCGCAGAAGTCTTCATTTTGCAATGCGTTCATTTGCTTCTGCTTGAGCTTCTTCTCGCACTCTCTGTTTTTCCTTCATCTGTTGTTTTCCTTGATGAATTTGTTGGAGCATATCCTGTGTTAGTGGTAGATGATATTTTTTCAGTCGACATCCACTAATCCAGTTCACCATTTCTTCACCTGCTAATGTAGCAAGCTTGACAGCTCCACTTTGTGATAGATCACTAATCACAAATGGTTCCATACCTCGCTTTTTAATTTTCTTGGCATGTTGCTTCAAAGTATAAACAAGTACATAATCACCTATTTTGAACTCTTTAGTGCGCACATGCTTGTCAAAAAATTCTTTTTGTCTTCTCTTTTTAGCATAGATTGAAGCTACAGCTCTTAAGCGGAGTTCATCTAGCTTTTCAAGATCATCTATTCTTGAAGAGAGCTCATGCCCTGTTCATTCTGAGCGTTTCGCTACTCGTAGAGTTGGAATTAAAAACTCTATGGGTAGTATAGCATTTAGGCCAAACACCATGTTGTACGGTGTTGTTCCTATTGATGTTTTGTAAGCTACCCTGTATGCCCATAGTGTTGAGTGTAGCTGCTGATCCCAATCTGTTCTTGACTCTGACACTATTTTAGTAAGAACCGTGCATAGTGTTTTATTTGTGGCCTCAGCTTGTCTATTTGCCTGTGGATGGTATGGAGCAGATTTCCTATGTATGACCATGAATTCCTCTAGCAGATATTCAATGACTTCATTGAGAAAATGTGTCCCACGGTCACTGACAATTTCTATTGGTAACCCGTAACGTACAAAAACATTCTCATACAAAAATTGTGCAGTGGTGCGTGCATCTGCTTTTTGCGTTGCCTTGGCTTCCGCCCATTTTGTGAGATAGTCCGTAGCCACAATGATATATTGGGTATGGGTGCGATATGCAGGGGGTGAGATAGGTCCCACAAAATCAATGCTCCATTTTGCAAATGCTCTTGCTCCCATCATTGGCCATAGTGGCATCTCATCTCTTTTTATTGGCACCTTGGTGCGCTGACACGCGTCACAACGCTTTACAAACTCTTCAGCATCCATGTGCAATGTAGGCCACCATATTCTTGCAGTTAAGACAATTTTTGCCGTCTTATCGCCCGAAAAATGGCCTCCACTTATTCCGCTATGTGCATGATCTAGAATCAGCAGGTATTCGCTTTCACTTGCACAGATTCTAAGTTGATTGTCCTTTCCTCGCTTATAGAGTTGATTCCCAATTAACTGAAAGTCACGAACTTCCAACTCTATAGCTTTTTTCCTTGCTCTTGTGATGTTCTTAGGAAATGTCCTGGTGGTTAAGAAATCAATGATATATTGACTCCATGCAGGTGCAATGTTTACTTGAAACAATGGCGTGTGATCCACTGGTCGTTTGGCACTACATATAGTACAATTGGTAACATAAGAATGTGTTTCCGCATACATAGTTGGCCAATAAACCCCTAATTTTTTCAGTCTCTGGTGTGTTTTCATTGTTGAACAATTAAATGCACAAGCCTGGACATGTGTTTCTTCAAGGTAGCACTCGAATTCTTTCGGATTTATACATAATCGTAGGATTTGGTACGATCCTAGATGATACAGCCATCCTGCTATCAACTGGAAGTTTTTTGTTTGTCGAATTGTTTGTTGTTTGGATCTGTATTTTGCATTATCAAACCCACTTCCAAAGGAAAGAATGCTAACAATTTCCTGAGACCATTTGGGTACCATTTCAATATTGAAAAGATAAGCATCTGGTATGTCATCATCTACTCCTTCAGGAGCTTCCCTGTTGTGTATCCTTGAAAGATGATCTGCTCATAGATGGGTTTTACTTTTTTTGACCACCACTGTGAAGTCAAACTCTAGCAATATAATAAACCAGCGTACAATTCTCCCTGTATTGCATGGTTTATTTACTAGATACAAAAGATCTTGATGATCTGTGAAGAACACAAATTTGTTTGCGAGCAAATAATTCCGAAATTTCTTTACAGCATAAATCATTCCTAACCCTTCTTGTTCGGTGGTTGTGTAGTTCTTTTCCGCACTGTTAACTGTCGGCTTGCATAACAAACTGGAAAATCGATTGTTCCGTCTCCAGGTTGAGCCAGGATACTTTCAATGGCATATGCAGAAGCATCAATGTGAACATGGAATATCTTTTCCCAATCCGGTGCCTTAAGTACAGGTGCTGATATAAGGTTTTCCTTCAGTTTTTGGAATGAAGTTTCACACTCCTCGGTCCAATCAAAATTGACTAGCAAACGATACAGAGGTTGTGCGATAACCGCATACATGTATATGAATCTTCGATAATATCCGCAGTGTCCCATGAAGGATTGCACTTGTTTTGCATTAGTAGGCCTGAGTAGGTCCACTATTACTTTGACTTTGTCTAGGTCAGTGGTTATGCCATTTATTGAGACAATGTATCCTAAGATGCGGCCTTGCTTAACCACATGAATATACACTTTTCCGGGTTAAGACAGATTCAATGTGTCCTACATTTTTCAAAGACCTTTTGCAAAAGGTCAATATGTTCCTCTCGTAGAAGAGAGTGTACACAAAGATCATCCATGTAAATTTCTAAGAATATTCGTAGGTGTTCTTTGAATGCGCGTGTCATTAACCTTTGGAAGGTAGCTGGGGCATTAGTTAAGCCAAACGGAATAACTCGATATGTATAAATTCCCCATTCTGTGGCAAACGCTGTTTTGTGTTGATCCTCCCTTGCTATTGCCAGTTGGTTGTATCCTGAAAACCCATCCAAAAAGGAATAAGCCTGTTTCTCGGCCACCCGCTCAAGTACATGTTCTGTGATTGGCAAGGGGTAATTATCCCTTATGGTGGCTGCATTTACCTTTTTGAGGTTTACACACACTCACCGTTTTCTATTCTTTTTGGGAATTACCACAATGGGTGACACCCAATCTGTATGTTCGATTTCATAGATGAATTCAGCTTCCATCAGTGTATCAATCTCTTCTTTGATTCGTTTAGCAAATGTGTCATTATATGTATAAGGACGTTGTTTGCTAGGTTTTGCATCTGATTTCAATTGTATTGTGTGTTGGCATATCGATGGATCAAGTCCCTTGAGGTCTTTATAGGACCATGCAAACACGTCTTTATACTTCTTGAGAAGTTGGGTTAACCGTTCTTCTTCTTCAGGCTCTAAATCGTTTGCTATATATACCGGCTGAGGCTTTTCACCTGGTTCTTCAAGGTCTATCCTTTTTGCATTTTCTGGCCCATCGTAAGATTCTTGGTTGGTTCTTTCCCTGACTGGTGGTGTCATGATGATTTTTCTATCCTAGATGGTAAATTTCCAATAGTGTGATGGTACATTCATGTTTCCCTTTTCGGAATCCCCTTTACGGTCACTATCTTCTTCAGTAGTCCATATCTCACGTAAAGACCGTTTCACTTCTTGGTATTTCTGTTTACACTCCAATTTGGTCCACTCTTGGTCTTTTGTTGTTTCCTTTTTTTATTTTTGTGATTTTGTTTCTGTTTTAGCTTTTTGTACCTATTTTATTTCCTCTCTCGTTCTTTCCCTTCGATCTTTTGAGAATCTTCCTGATATTTGATCTTTTACACAATCCTCTGCTTTTACAAGCATCAAATAGTGAGTTTTACCTTTTATCCTGGGCATCAGGTTCTCTCTTACTTTGTTTCCTGCTCGTTTTCTCCTATAGCATTCCTGACGTTTAGGGTGTTGATTAGCAAAATCATAAAACTTGATATTCTCGATTTCCCTTCCACGCTCACTTGAGGTGTCTGAACACTCATTATCTGCATCATCATTTACTTCCAGATATTCAGAGGAGTTATAAAACTCTTCTTGTTCTGGTGGTTCTACCGTCTCATCTTCTCCTGGTATAATGCCTACCATGTAGTAGGGTAGCACATCATAGCCATCCTTATCGCAAAATTTTGTTGTTGGACTATCTGTAATGGTACAGACATCCAATGTTTCTAGTATGTGTTCCCATTCTAGAGGTTCCAAGGAATCTTCAGGGAAAGGTTCCGGAATATACTCCTTGTTCTCAATTGCTCTTTCAAAGACGCATTCCTCTCTTCTTAAGCTTCCACAATGTGAAGCTCCGCACATCCATAGCGCTTTTTATTGCCCTAACCATGTTGGGAGTTCCAATCCTGCTACTGTAGCTGAATCAAACTCTTCCACACGTGTTTGGTTCACATCTTTGTAACTATGGTATTTCAGGTGTATTTTAGTTGTTGTCTCGCCATGTCTGAGGTATATGTGGTCATAACCCCAATCTTGGACCATCTTCAATTGTCGCATGAAGGGTCATCCCAAGATGATCTCATAATTGTTCTTTTTGTCGAAATCGACTATTGCAAATGTATGCTCATACTCGATTCCGCATGAAGTGACAATCACTTTTTCTAAGAGTCCTAGAGGCTTCTCCATGAACCCATCTGCCAATTGCAATTTCATTCTGGTAGCTCTCAAAGCTGGTTTTCCCCATTTTTTCCAGATTTCCTTGGTGGCGATAGAAACTCCCGCTCCACTATCAAGAATAGCTTTGGAAACTACTCCTTGGAACTCTACTGGTAGCGTGGTGTTTCCATCTTCTCCCTCACAATACTCTCCAACCTTGTTTAATGGTACTGGCCTAGTGTTTAGTTGAGGTCTGTCCAACTCTCTGATCCCTTCCTGTAGCATCATGGTGGGGTCTCTTACTCCAAATTTTTCTAGGCATTTATCTACTGTGGTCCACATGTTTGGTCGTAACCTGAGGAGTTCTGCTAATGTGATTGTGCATGCCACAGGTGTGGACAATACCTCAATCAATCCTTGTGAATCTATCACTTTGTTAGAAGAAAGTCTTTGAGATGGGATTGCTCTCACTTCCGACTTGGCTTCATACTCTCCTAGGTAAGAGGGTAAAGTTCTCAGCGAGTCTGGTTGGTTGTGTCCCGAACTAATTGATCCTTGGTCTCCCCCTTGTGAATGTATTTCAAAGTTCATTTGTGACCTTGCCTCAAATTCTTCAATAGGAGGTAAGGTTACATTCTTTTCTTTTCTCGTGCTATTCATGTGGTTACTCATCCTATTAGCCTCGTTGGCCTCACGGATTTGCTTCCACAGATCGTCTAGACCGTTACAGTCCTTACCCATTTCTGCCAATGTTTTAGGCTGGACCCCGTCACTTGCCTCATCTATTGTATTTGGCACTATGATAGGCTCTCCTCTGGACTCATAGGCATTAGTGAGTCTTTCCTTTGTTTCCACATGTTTCTCTAAAGTTGGTTGGATAGGGGTTGGAGCCGGTGCCTCATGCCAATTTGCATGTTTACCCAGCGGGTCTTCCATCAATGATTGAGCGTTTCAATCATCTTTTTACACATTTCCAACCTTTGTTTTTCTATTTCTGCATATGGATAAGTCATCCACCTTTGCTCCTGGGTTTGGTTTTTTTTAAGTCTAGCTTCATAAGCTTTTAGAAGCGCATCCAATTGCTCATTTACCTTGTCTGCCAGCAACGATCCTCATGATCCTGCACTTTTGGGCTCTGCTATTTCCTTGGGTGCTATGGTTGCCGTGGTGTGTGAGCTTAAGCTAGCTAGATCCTCTAACCTCTCTAATCTATCCTTTGTATGTTTGAACTCCTCGGATAGAGCTGTTTGCTCTCGTTCCTTCTTGGCTTTCATACGCGCCTTCCTAGCTTTCCAAGTGCTTCTCTGATTTTTCGTTTCTGAACTTTGGGCATCGGTTTTGGCTCTTCAACTATGGGTTGGTTCGTCATTCTTTGAGCTTGGGCTCGTGTTACTGCATGAATAGGTATGATTGTTTCATTTTCCGACCCTCCACTAGAAGGTACTGTTTCTAGCATGTTCAAGGTGGTTTTTGCTCCTTTGCTCGGGGTTTTAGGGCAATCGGGAATCAAATGAGTAAGTCCACACTCAGTGTAGTATACGTTGACTCTAATGATTTCATCATGAGGATAGTCTCTTAGCCAATGGTCTCCACCATACTTGTAGCAGGGTCCTTTGGGTTGTTGAGATGCTCCTTGAGCTCCCCTTTGTTGGTATGCATGTCTCTGTCCGCCCATGCCTCCGTTGGCTATGAACAACAATGTTCGTTCATCTAAGATATATCTCCCTTCTCCTGCGGCCTGTGCAGCTGTTGGTGGTCCTGTACTTCCCATCATGCTCCATGGTTCCAGTGTTGAGGGTTCTTCCGATGGATAATAGACAGAGTTTTCTGCATATCCATTGGGATCTTCATAATATGCATGCATAGGAACCAAAGCCTTATCTTCTGATTCGGTTACGATTGGTGTGTATCTTATACCGATTGGTCGTAACCTGGTAGGGGTGGTTGTATGCCCCAACACCGGTTGTGGTCTTTCTACACCTATAGGTCCTGGTAGGTTTCCTGCTTGATACCTTGGCATCAGTGGAACTTGAGGAGACGACCTGAGCTTGGGGAGCGTAAGGTCTCTCTCTCACATACCCCTTGTTATAATAACATTCCTCTGTCCCATGGTTTGTCCATTTTTGTTCAATAGCACACCACTTGGGCTGTTTAGCCTGGGGTTTGGTGTACAAGTTAATCTTTTTTAGGACTTCATCTACAAGCAGCTCTTGGTTTACAGCTACTTCTCCTTTCGGTGCCGTCTTAGAAGACTTGCTTCCACTTTGTTGTGAAGATGAATCGTCGTCAAGGTCCTTGAACTCTCCCTCTTTGTAGACCGCACAACTGTCCACAAGGTAAAGAGCCTCCTTGGTTAACTCATTCAACGTCGTGCTCCTTTTCATATGTAAGTCTTTCTGGAGATCTGCATTCCTTAGTCCTTGGATAAATATTAGCATGAGTCTGGACTGAGTTGGCAGTTCTTCCACAGGACAAAACTTAACATATCTTTTTAGTCTTAGGGCTGCCTTTTGTACAGATTCCCCATCTTTCTGTTTGAATTTATGGATTTGTGAGACGGTATTATGAGCTATCCCCCTTTGTGAGAATTCCTCGATAAACTTGTCAAACACTTCCTCCATAGACTCAAAGTCTCTATGCTCTATAGAGTCAAACCAAGTAGCAACGTCATCCTCTAGGGTTAGTCCAAACCCTGCAAATTGGGTAGGGAAGTCTAACACCTCTTCGGCTCTAATTACACGCACAAATGCTTCTACATGATCTCTTGGGTCTCTGCTTCCTGTGTATTTCTTGTTTACCCATTTTTTCACTTGAGAAGGTCTAATTCTCCGATGGTCTACAAACCTCATCATTGGATCTCCACGTCCTAATCGATATACCTCCTCAGGTCTTTTGTAATAGGTTGGTTCCTCTCCCAGTGGTGCTCCTAAGCCATAATTTCTAACACTTCTCGCCAGAGATGGTTCATCTCTTCGAACTCATTCTAAGGGTGGCCCTCCAGGCTCTATTGACCCTTGAGTCTTTGGCTTACTCTCTCCTTGATACCTTGAATAAAGTGGTGGTTCTTGCAAATCCCTTAGCCCTCGTGCGGCCTGATAACCATCTCGGTTTTGGTCTTGCTCCATTGTTGCACTCTGTCTGAGCCATGCTTGCAATGATGGCTGGTTTGTTGGTTGGTTTTGGTTATTGAAGGCTTGCGGTCGGGTGGAATGTGAGGTAGCGTCATACTCATCAGAAAAGGGATTTGTCGACTTACTTGGGGTGTAAGTGGCTCTTGGCACTTCTTCAGGGGCATATGTTGATGCTCCTGGACCTGTTGCCCTTTCTACCTCCTCTGGGAGAATACGTTGGTACTCTCGTCCGTATCTATCAACAAAAACTATACCCTTCCCCATAGCAGTTTCATAAGAGAATAAGTAAAGAACCTTGTCTTTGCTTAATTTGCTTACGTATGGTTCTTTGCTGTGAAAGTGAGCGACTATGCCCTCACTCTCATGCTTGTAGATTCCCACGTTATTGTTATAAGTTGGAACCCTGGTTGTTTTCTTATCATACATAAAAATAGCTCCGGGTCGATCAATGTTTGGTGGCGGTTCTTGAGCTTCTGAAACCATTTTCTCTTTCGCCACGTTATCTCCATATCTGTTGTAATCTTCAGGGTTACTAACTATCAGATAGTGGTTCCCCCTTTCGTCTCGGAATCTATCTCCATCATCATAGACTCGAATTATCTCCAATCTCTGAGCTGGCCCCTCTTCAATACAAATGCACTTGCATCCTCGATAGTCAGAATAGACTAGGGCTCCCCTCGAGTTTGTTCCCTCTAAGAAGATCACGGTGAGCTTGGAATCATTCAAAGGATTTTGGGAGGTGCTTCCCCTTGGCATTGGTCCATCATAGGTGAAACCTCCTGGCTGTTGACTACCCATCATGAAGAAAGATTTGTCTGACGAAGTGTCAGTATCACTACCTTCCTCAATAATCGGTGCTAGTGGATCTAGCCTTGCCTGAGTTACACTCTCCTCGGTGGACACTAAGCTACCTTGGTCACCTGCCACCTTCTGGTCTCTAACAATGTATCTTCCTGATCTTAAATTCATCAAACTTATCAATGCAATTTATCACGAATCCAACCACTCACCTGGCAAAGGATCAGTTTCCGCACAACTTCCTTCTTTGTTGCAGAATATACCTGTACACAAGCGTTTAATTTTAGCATTTATCTGCTAGAGGTTATCTTAGTAATGATTGGTATAACTGGAGAGTTAATCTCAACCACTACTGTGTTTTATACAATGTGGATGTTCTGGACAAGGTCTGCTATTCTGGAACTGTGCTTCCCTCGGATGTTGGTCAATTTACGCGAAAAAGTCTGAATTCAGTCTTTTCTCCGTCTAATGGACAAACAAGGTCCAATTTCACTTCTAAAAGAAGTTCTGGAACCCTTAAGCCAAATGGAATCTCACTGTCTAAGCCCAGAAAATTTTCTCTCCAGTAAGCCCCTATAGACATCCTACGCGTAGGATGTCTCCTGCTTTGTTTTGCCTGGATTTTTTGCACTGTGGATTTCCCTTGATGTGTTGAGTCTACAGCTGTTTTTACTTTTTTATTTTGACACCTATTAGCTGGTCAATGAGTCAAAAGTCTGTTCCGACAGCCTCTTTGCTGATCTTGATCAGTCTAATCAACTCTAATTTGGACCAAAATTGACCAGGAGGCTTGCCTTAGGCTATACAACACCTTGCTATGCTCACAGTCAATATCTGGCTTCAATTTCTTGCTTTAGACATCCTACGCTTAGGATGTCTTTTTCATCAGAATGGCTTTAAACTCAAAGCACAAGCTCCCCTTGAGTTGCTGATCACTTTGGTATACTCAAAATTTGGTTTGGAGTCTAAAATTACACAGAAGACATGTCTTTTTGGCCTGTTTGACCCAAGACTTGACCCACAGCTTCCCCTTGATGTCAGTAACCTAGTGGTATGCTTAGATTTTGGTTTGGATTTCAAAAGTCCCAATTTTAGCTGTTCTTGCCTTCTTCAGTCAAAAGTGCTAAAGTCTGCTTTGAACCCAATTTTGTCACCCAAATGAGATGAAACCCCTTTCAGTCACTCAATATATCAAGAAAGACATGCTCATGCATCCATCTTATGGTTTTGGTCTCAAAATAATGTTTTGGCACAATTTGGGTAGGACGTTTGGCAATTTCAGTCTATTTGGCCTTATCCTGTCAAGATATGGTCAAATTTCCACTTTCCAGTTGAAATTAGGGTAAACCCCACCTTCTGAACACACTGGTCAACTCAAAATCCCAAAATTCCCACCAGATTAGCCTGTGAGACATCCTACGCGTAGGATGTCTCCTAGCTTGAAATTAATGTTTTTTCCTTATAGAAATGCTCCTGATGCTCTGTAGCTCTATCAAAAACACTCACAGTAACTTTTGACTTCTCTTAGGCTTTCAAACATACTTTTTCGTCTTTTTGCGTCTTTTACAAACTTGTGATGACTTTACCAAGCAAGTATACATACATGAAATGCTCTAGATCCTGAATCATGATGTCCTACTTACTCTACTCCTACTCATTGTGTGAAATGGTGATAATGGTGTTTTGGTTTCTTTCTGGCCTCTCCAGACTCTCAAGCTCTCCTCTCACCGCTTCTACCACTCCAATTCCTACTTAAGAACTCGACTACTACCTAAAACTATCTTGGTCTACCTAGTCTACCTAAGTCGAAGGATCTAGGCGAGACACACGCTTCCTAGACTCCCTCTAACACCTAGAAAGTCCTCCACCCTCTGATCCTATCTAAATGTAAAACAAGACTTTTGGCAAGCCAAAAATCCCTATCCTCAAGGATTAGTCTCGGTCACCTACCTAAGGTTTTTGTCCCCGGCAGCGGCGCCAAAGTTGGACGGATACGCCGCGACGGACGTCAGCACAGCGAGAACTCACCTAACATATGATGTCATCTAAGGACGAAGCTCAACCCGCAGGCGCGTGGAAGTAAGCATAAGGTGTCAACCTACACTCGACCGACTCCTAACTAATTCCTACAGAGGTCTCTACCAATTGTCTAAGTCACAGCCGTCAAGAGTGCATAAGAGGAAACTTCCTACAACGCTGTCTAGAGCCGAACACCCATCAAACAATCTCGAAACACCCTAGAACTTAAAGGAGACCCTACTAACACCAATAGGTCGCTCTCCCTAAGGTCTATGAACCAAAATCCCAACCCAAAACACCCAGTGCAAAATCACGTAGGACGTCTGGCCGAAATTTGCAGGTCTTCATTTCCAAAATCTGAAGTGCCTAATGTGTAGCTCTACTCAATGTGAACACGTGGATATGTTGTAATGCAAAATCGGACAACGTATGCTCACCCAATCACCAGATGAAGCTCGTAGAAGGAGCTCACAGAACCGGACCGTACGGACCGTACACGCGCAATGTAGGTATTGGCGTGTACCTCTCGTCGGGGGCAACACACTGCACTTCTCCGTAATCGATTCCGACCACCGGTGCACACGTAGCGTCAAGATGAAGCTCACACTCTCTCTCTCGTACACAGTACGCTCACTCACAGACTTCAAACTTCTTTTTTAAAAATGACAAAAGGTTTTTTCATTAAGGTCAAAAAGTGATATATATACCTTACAATTCTCAAACCCTAAAGTTCCAAAATCAGCCAACTACTCCATCTACCTATCAAAACTCGGATATGATCTGGAAACTTCTGTAAGTCCCAATATTTACAAGGTGAAAAATCAGGTTTCCTCAATAAATGAATAATTACAAAAATGATAATCCTCCGAGTAGTTAGTTTCCGTGGGTGTGTCCAGCTTCTAACAGTGCATCATCACCCAATATCCGTATATGGCGTGTTCATATGCACTCCTATGCGTTCATGAGAGAGAGAGAGAGAGAGAGAGAGAGAGAGAGAGAGAGAGGGATTATGGTCTCTCCATTAGTGCATTAGTTGAGCCAACCGGGAACGCAGCCTGAGCGGCGAGCGCCAAGCGCAGTCTCAAAATCCTCCAAGTTCCAATTGGGGAGAGAGAGAGAGAGAGAGAGAGAGAGAGAGAGAGAGAGAGAGAGAGAGAGAGAGAGAGAGAGAGAGAGAGAGAGAGAAAGAGAGAGAGAGAGAGAGAGTACTACCAACGGGGAGCAGACTGTATGGGAAAAATCAATTTCACAAACATACAAAATTCCCTTTAAGGTAAAATAACCATGATTATTGCAATTTTACTCTATTTTTTTAAACTTTCTAAGCAAGTTTTTTCCTTCTCCCCCCTTCAATCGGCTGATTTGGTTTTTCAACCGGCTCAAGGCCTTAGAAGATGAGGCACACTTTTCTTGAACACTCGAGGCACACTTTCCGAGAGAGAGAGAGAGAGAGAGAGAGAGAGAGAGAGAGAGAGAGAGAGAGAGAGAGAGAGAGAGAGAGAGAGAGAGAGAGAGAGAGAGAGAGAGAGAGAACGTCGCCTTCCATCTCTCATGCTAGAGAGAGAGATATCTATAGAGAGAGGGAGAGAGGTCTTTTAGCAGTACTCAACATTGGATAGCCAGCACTGCCTCCTACGTTGAGGTGATCAGCGACGACTGTCGAGCAGACTCAAAATGTAGATTTGATGGTTGATCCTTCAAGACTGCAGTAGATGGATATGGAATTGCTGAGAGAGAGAGAGAGAGAGAGAGGCAGCCTTCGGCCGCCGGGCGTACTAGAAGGTAAAACATTAAGATGAGAAGAAATGCAAGGGCAAGATGTAGCGGCAACCGAGAAAAGGAGCTGGCCGGCATGGTGGACATGAAGTCAAAGGAGATGCTTGACCGTTGCTAGAAATTAGAGGAGTTGGCCGGCGTGGCCAAGATGAAAGTGAAGGAGATGCCTAAGCGTTGCCTGCTTCGTGTGATCGCAAAGCTGGAGTCCAAGGAAAGGCAGGGTCACTTGCATCCAACCACTACGCCATTCATATCGTGCATCCCCTCAGCGCGAAGGACATTTTTCTCATCCAAACTCACAAATGTGCAGATGCAGCTATGGCTAGATGTGGGCGTCGAGGACTCGAGGTCTTGGAAGCTTTTTTTTAGTTTCCACTTGCCACATTTGTGACCTAATTGGATGATTTTCTCACCCTCTTTTCTTGCACGTGTTGCACCGCAATTGGTCTGCTTTTGTGAGGGTCATCACAAGAACTGCTTGAGCATTTGCTTCAGAACAACAACAACAAGAGAGAAAGAAATACACCCGCAATAAGAGAAAAAATGGTTATGGAAGCAATGCTATTGAACAACAATTAATCAAAGAGCTTTGGCTAAGGACAACTAGCATGGCATGTGGTGTGGATGGCCATTGTGGTTGCATTTGATAAGTTGATATTTAGAGCCAGGGCGCCTCGATTTCCCACTCACTTTCACAACCATACGGTATAAGCGATTTCTTTTCTTCAATGGGAGTGATCAAGGACGTGAGCTTGGATTCGATATCTGCTTAGGGTTCACTTGCGTGAAGCAATAGCTAGAGAGATATTGTTCGGGAAAAATGTGTCTCAGCTTAATATCATGCCGCTTTCAATTTCAAAATTTCCGGTTGAGGTCCAGAGGAAAAGAAGAAATTCCACACCAAAATAGAGACACATAGTGTATAAAAACCTGCAAACAAACCTAATTTTCTAAAATTTTGTGTTGGAAAATTCAAGGAAAGGACTTTAGTATGTTTGGAAAAATGATTTTTCTTAAACACTATAAAGGGAGGAAGGGCAAGCAAGCGTGCGTGTGTGTAGATGGGAATCACAAGATGTGCATGCACGCTCCTGTAGGTTATAAATGCCTTCCAATGTTCTTAAATCCCATGGAGGCGGCCCCGTTGCATGGATGACGGGCAGTGTAGAACCCGACGAGGCTAAGGTTCTCACCACCATGCCTAGGAGAGAGTTGTAGGTGCTCCTAGTAGCACACATTAAAGGTGGGTGTGTCTCTACAGATGTTCTCTATGTCACGCTATTGTGGTGCTACCTATACCTGTGCTTGCATTCTCTAAGCGTACACGCCCACAAGGGTTGGCATGGTGGACGTCATGCAACGGTATGGGTTGTTCCGCACGAGGCTTGAGAGTAAGAGGGGCCATGCCGCCGCCGAAGGCAGCGCCGTTTTGCTAGTTTACATTAGAAAGGGAGCAAAGTTACAATTTCAAGAGATCTCCCAGAGATCAGTGATGGAAAATTACATCGGGGATCAAAAAGGCAAAATGGAAGAAACATTTAGTGATCTGCTTTCACACGTTCAATTACACAGGGACACTTTGTTCAGGGGTTCTTGCCTTCAATGTGTCGGCTAGTTCTTCTTCTCGATTGGCTTAAGAAAGGCCTGAACATGCTCACATGTGCCTCCCTCGAACTTCTTCTCCTCCGTTGCCACATATAGTTCAAAGTGGCGGAGGCAAGGTCTGGTTAGGCGGCCTTTTCCTTCACAGGCCTGCGAAATAACGTTAAAAATCCAATCATTGCGGAGTGGCTGTGAGTGAAAAGAAACTTTATTACATCTTTTAATCTAAATATGCCATAGATATTTTGCTCGAATGGCATTCCAAAGAATAGTGGGAAACCCCATGAAATTTCCTAGTAAAATATATTGCCAAGAAAAATTAGTGCATTTAATGAACAAGTGAAAGATATCCTTTGGCACCAAGTTGCATCTAGGACAAGTCTCCTTGCCCAATGTGCTTTTATGAAGGATTTAAGCCAGGGTAAGGCTGATTATTTTGGAGTGAGGTGTTTGACTCAAAGCTGAGAGAAGATCCAGCTCCATTGGCGAGCGTCTTTATAGATGGCCCATGATTTATTAACTTTTGTGTGTATTAACTAGTACTAAAGTTGGTTAGTGGAGGCAAGGCATTTTGTGAAGGGGATGCTAGCCTGGCCACGAAGTTTCCTCAAATCTAGAGGACCCCTGTACCCTATCTTCCACATGTACTCTTTCGAGAATTTTGAGGATCGTTGGTTTGTTTATGGAGATACCAAATAAGGATGTCAGCTCCTCAACAAACCAAAATCTATCCTTTTCTTTGTTCCATAAATCCTGACAGGCACATAAGCCTTTTTTATACAGCTTGTGAGCTTTTTGAAAGTTGTAGGGGGATAAGGGGAGAAATGTTTAGAGCTGAATTTTGGGGTAAAGGAGGTGGTGTGTGTCATAAAATCTAATATCTAACCAACCCAAATGATTTTCTCATATTAAATTGATCACTTAATGTGGGAGAATAAATGGGAACAAGTGTTAAGATATAGATATGTGCTTATAGATCTATCTCAACACAGGGCCAATAGTAAAGGGGCCCAAATGGGAGATGGTCTATCAAGAGCAAGGCTAACCAAAGGAGCATAAGACTTAGGTTAGCTTCATTGAAGACCTCCAATAATGTGTGTAAAAGTCCTTTGACCTTAGGTAAGCTAGGGCTGAGCTTGAGGTGGGAACCCGGCCCAAGCTCGAGGTGCTTGTCGTGCTTGAGGTGCTTGTCCTGCTTGAGGTGCTTGTCATGCTTGAGGTGCTTGATTGAGATGCTTGATTGAGATGCTTGAGGTGCTTGACTGGCTCCATGCTTGAGGTGCTTGACTTGGTGCATGATTAAGGTGGTTGATGTGCCTTGAGAAGCTTGCCTGAGATGCTTGTGGGAACACCCCCTACTTCAAGTGCTTAGTCATGCTTGATGACTAAGGGGCTTGCTCATCCAAAGTCAAAAAGATCCCTACAAGGAGGGGGGCGAGCCTACAAGGGGGGGGGGATGAGAGAGAACACACACACACACACACACACACACACACACACACACACACACACACACACACACACACACACACACACACACACACACACACAAGGGAAGCCCCAGCTTGAAGAGGCAGCAAGGACACTTGTCAAGTTCCTCCTCATGTTGCCCTCATGGTGTGCCTGAAACCTATTAGTTGGCCACCCAAGGGGTCCAATGATAATAAAGGATATTTAATTAATTGATTTTGCATTTATCAAGTCCTCTCTCTCAAAGGGGAAAGGGGGACACTTGTCCCAAGGCTATCCATGTTGCTTGTAATGGCTCCTGCTTGTGATTGGCTAGGCCTGGAGGGGTCCAATGAGCTTCAAGCATGAGCTACAAGGGGGGGTTGACCAAAGCAAGCTAGGGGGTTTCTTGAGGGGCATACTCTCCCACATATACTCACTCACACTCTCATTGTGCATTGTGAAAAGTGCAAGATCTCCCTCTCCTTCTCCAAGCAAGTAGAGGTTGAGAGCCTACACCAACACTCTTGGCTATGGAGTGCAAATCCATCCAAGAGCCATGCTTCAATGCTTGAGCTTGCCATCTATTTCTTCTTCATTACTATGCTATTATGTATGCTAGCACAAGAGTTATGATAAGTGAGGAACTAGCTCTTTCTCGTATGAAATGTTTCTTCTTCCTCTTCCCTACCCTCATTCCCTGCTAGCTCTCTCCACCTTCAAAGGTGTTTGAGGTCTTGGGACTGAGGCTTGGTATAGTTAAATCTTTCTTCAAGTTTAGGTTATGCTATGATGGTGATGCATGAAGCTTTCCATCTTCATTGCTTCACCTAGGTCACAAGGAACACAAAGAATGTATTGTAACAAGTCTCTCTTTATGGGAGAAATCATAATACAAATGCCTATTGGAGGGGGGACCGGCTCCACATAAATCCGGTCCTCAACTATTGTCATGTTCTCTAAATTCTCTCTCTTGCAAAAGTATTGTCCATGCCAAGTTAACTAATTGCTATAATTATGTTGCTATCTTCAATTATGTCTACCCGCTATGCTCACAAAATCATTTCTTGAAAGTACTCTCATTAAATTCCGCTACTCTCAAATTGAATAGGCAAATTCCATTACATTGGTATCAGAGCATTTGGTTTCTCTTTTCTTGCTTAATAAGAGAGGTCCTTAAGTAGCCTATAAATGGTTGATGTTGTTAATTATAATAGAGTAAGTGGAACTGGGATCTAATATCGGTTTTGTTAAGCCCACTATGTGGGGGATGGTGCACACCTCGGGAGCTTTGGACTTAATAATGGAGTGTTTTTAGACTTGCCTACGGATTTACCATTATTGAGCCATAAGAAGTCCGAAAGGAGCTAGCCCTTGGCAACTCTGCTATGTTAGACCTACTCCTCTACTCTCTATAATTAACCACTTTGAGCCGTGGGTGTAGATACTTAAGAGCCGATTTTCAAAGGCTAAGAGGAGTGGCAACTAAGGTTTTGAACTGCCAAAGCATACACTAAGTATAAACATAAATTTTGTTAACATGGCTGACAATAATCAAGAGAGTAGAATGAACATTGATAGCTTTGATTTTGCACATGAAGGTGCTAATGATGATGCTCCCATGTTTGTGAATTATCTCGTCGCTATGTTGCAGCAAGCTATGGGCAACCCTGCTTTGCAAGCCGAAGTTACTCAACAACTTCGTGCTTATGGAATTTCCCTTCCTCTCCCAGAGGAGAGAGAGCTTAGGAGGCCTCTTGAAGAGACCCCCAAAAGAAGACTCTCTCCCATTCGAGAGGAGGAATCCAAAGAGAGAGAAAGAAATGACAGTCTAAGTTCTTCTGAAGATGTGGCTCCATGAAGACGACGGTCTAGACGATCGCCTACTCCTCCCAAGAGGAAAAGAGCAACCTATAGTCCTTCTCCTCATCACTCTGAAAGGCAAGAGAGGAAACAAAGGAAGAAAAGGGCTAGGAAGAGGTCACCCTCTTCTCCTTCTTCTTCACCTTCCTCCTCTTCCGATGAAAGTTATGGCTATTCTCCTAGAGAATACAAGAGGGGAGGACATCGCAAATCATTTCCTGCATGGCGAAGGTCACAAAAGCTAAAGAATTTCAAGGAGGGAGGAAAGAGTATCTCTTTTCTCACCTACGATGGCACCTTTGGTGCTACCGACAAAGTGTTGGCCTTCATCCAGCAATTTGATGCGGCCTTTGGGGACGAGGGCTTCACAGAGTCCTCCAAGCTATGCCATGTAGCTATGCACTTCCAAAAACCAGCTCGTCAATGGTGGTCTAGCCTTCGTGGCAATGGAGAAGCCCCAAAGACATGGAAAACTCTACGAGTTTCCATCATGAAGCAATTTATTCCAAGCGATACTAAAGATAAAGTTCTTACCGAATGGCGCGGCTTGAAGCTTCTCTCTCATGAGTGTATCAACAAGTATGTAGACAAGTTTTGGGATTTACATCTCAAAGCTACTGTCTTTCAAAAGATAGACTTTGCCGAGCAAAGATAGCAATTCTGTGCGGGATTACCTGAAGAGATGGACGAATACATCAACTCTCAACGGCCTGGTACTATTACCGAAGTAATCCATCACACCGTGGTTGCTTTGCGCATCAATTTCCATCAAGGGGCTAGACGTAATGTCAAGCCCATGGAAAACAAAGATAAAAATGATGCAAAGGGGAAATCCAATGCACAAAATAATTCCCAAGGCACTTCCAACAACAACAATAACAACAACAACAATCGGTCCAAGGAGAAGGGAGTTTACAAAGGTAAAAACAAACTCTCTCCTGAAGAGCTTGAAGCTTTTCGCAAGGACCATAAATGTTTCAAGTGTGGGGAGCAAGGACATGGCTATCGTTCTTGCCCCAAGAAGAATACTCGCAATGAGACTCCTAGGGCTTCCACCATCGAAGCTCCAAAAGAGGATGCTCATTGCAAAGGATCATCACTCGCCTATGCTTGGGGAAAGGTAAGAGAGCATGATGCCTTCATCTTGTTTGACCCTGGCTGTGACTCTCAACTTCATATCAATAGAGTTGGCCACCAAGTTGGGCATTCAAGCTTTTGAGATGGGAGATATAGTAACAGCTGATGCAGCTTTCAACGGACAACAAGCCTCCGTTACTCCCTTGATTGGGAAGTTGAGGCTTCATGTCCAAAGCTATGTCGACAAAGAAGACTTCTTTATCTCTCCTCTCCAACATCAGGATGTTATCCTAGGGGCACCATGGTTTGATCGCATGGCTGCCAACATGAAGTTCCCTGAAAGGAGAATTTACTTCACCTACGGGGGAAAGAACATGTATATAGATGCTAGTGAGCGTGGTCGCACAATTCCACTTGTAAATCCTCTTTCTTTTGATAAATCAATGAAGAGGTCAGTTTCTGCGTACATGATTTATGTCAAAGAGTCTATAAAAGCTAATAATGTTTCATCAAATGAAAATGATAGGAATCAAGAAGAGTTAGACTTGTCTACTTTTCTAAAAGGATTCCAAGATGTGTTCATCGATGATATCCCTATGGACCTACCTCCAAAACGAGGGGATGATGACCATCGTATTGAGCTCCTTCCAGGAAGCTCACCGCCTAACAAACCTCCTTATCGTGTCTCACAAGCTCAACAAGAGGAGATTATGAGGCAAGTACAGGAATTGGTAGACAAAGGGATGGTGAGGCCTAGTTCCTCTCCCTTTTGTTCTCCAATCCTTTTAGTGCAAAAGAAAGATAGTACATACCGTATGTGTGTGGACTATCGAGCACTAAACCATATCACTATCAAAAATAGATTTCCCGTGCCTCGGGTAGAAGATCTGTTTGATAAGCTACAAGGCTCTACCTACTTCAGTAGGATTGACCTTAAGAGTGGCTATCATCAAATAAGGATAGTGGATGAAGATATCCTAAAGACCGCGTTTCGCACAACATTTGGTCTTTATGAATATCTAGTCATGCCTTTTGGCTTGACTAATGCACCAGCTACTTTCAATTGTCTCATGGAGAAAATTTTTAGACCATATCGTAAATTCACTGGAGTATTCTTTGATGATATAATCATCTACTCCAAATTTTTGGAGGAGCATAAGCAACATCTCCAAGTGATTTTTCAAGCCTTGAGGGAAAACAAACTTTTTCTCAACCAAAAGAAAAGTGAATTCTTCCTTCAAGAGATTCAATATCTAGGTCATATTATCTCTCACGATGGTATTCGTATGGATCCATCAAAGTTAGAGGTAATAAAATCATGGCCTAACCCAAGGAATCTACATGAGCTAAGAAGCTTTATTGGTATGTGTGCATACTATAAACGCTTCATAGAAAAATTCTCTCAAGTAGCAGGACCACTACACGACTTAACAAAGAAGAACGTTAAGTTTGTATGGACTGCTAAGGAGCAAAATGCTTTTGAAAAACTCAAAGAGAAGCTTACTTCCCAACCAGTCCTCGTGCTTCCGGATCTCTCAAAACCATTTGAGGTCCAATGTGATGCTTGTGGTGATTGCCTTGGAGCGGTTTTGCTTCAAGAAGGGCATGCCATAGCATATGAGAGTCGAAGGCTCAATAGTGATGAACGAGTCTTGGGCATTTATGAGAAAGAGCTTTTAGCTGTTCTACATGCCCTAGATACATGGAAGCACTACCTATTGGGGACTCCATTTATCCTACGAACCGACCACCAAAGTCTCAAGTATTTCATGACGCAAACCAAACTTTTCGACAAACAAATGAGGTGGGCAAATTTTCTTTCGCAATTTAATTTCCATATTGCTCACATAGCCGGTAAGCACAATCAAGTTGCCGATGCACTTTCACGACGACCAAAAGTTAATGCGGTGTCTATAGCTACTCAAAATGATCTATCCTCTATGATAGATGAGTATGCTACTGACCCTGACTTTAGAGACATAATGTCAGCCCTTGCTTTGGGGAAGAAAGAGGAACCATTCACCTTGCAGGATGGTTATCTTCTCCACGGCAATAGTCTATGTGTTACCCATTCCCTTCGTGAGAAGGTTATGTATGAATCCCATGCTCCTCTATATGCAGGGTATAGAGGTATTCAACCTACTCTCCGAGGAGTAGAGACGTATTTCTATTGGCCTACCATGAAAGTGGACATACAAGAGTATGTTTCAAAATGTGTAGTATGCTAAAAGACCAAGTATGATAGAGGGAAGAAACCTGGATTACTCCAGCCATTGCCTATTCCAAATTCGCCATGGGAGAGTATACCCATGGATTTCATCTTTGGATTACCCAAGTCTATCCATGGGAATACAGGAATATGGACAATAGTCGACAGGTTTAGCAAGCAAGCACATTTTATTCCTGTCAAAAAGACTATAAAGGCACATCAAATGGCAACTCTCTTCATATCTCAGATTTTCAAGCACCATGGATTACCCACATCCATCGTGTCAGATAGAGATCCTAGAATGACCAGTAATTTCTGGAAAGGTCTCTTTGAAAATCTAGGAACAAGATTGAATTTCTCTTAGGCCTATCACCCACAAACGGATGGGCAAAGTGAGATAGCCAATCTTACGATACTCGATCTACTCAAGACTTATGTTACCGAAGTAGATCAATGCTCACAATGGGAAAAACATTTACCTCTAGTAGAGTATGCCTACAATAATACTGTCCATACTTCTATGGGGAAAGCACCTTTCGAGATCATAGAGGGAAGACAAAGTACATGGGAAGATCTTCGCCGCCGATGAGTATAGCCGTGACCTACAAGAATCTTTTCAAAAGATTAGGGAGGCTATAGCCATCTCTCAACAAAGGCAAAAAGCTGCTGCTGATAAGCACAGAAGAGCCTTAATGTTCAAAGAAAATGATTGGATCTTACTCAAGTTTCCTAAGGCTCGATTAAGGCAAACGACGGGCAAAAATCCTACAGGCCATCAAAAGTATTATGCTAAACTAGCAAAAAGATACTATGGTCCTTTCCAAATATTGAAGCCCATCAATGAGATGGCTTATCAACTCAAGTTGCCCAACCATTGGCTTATATACAATGCCTTTCATGTAAGCCTACTTAAGCCCTACAAAGGAGAGCCACCAACTGAACCAATTATTGAAGACCCTCCCGAAGTTGAAGACCAAGAAGAGGTGCTACAACCCGAAGCTGTCCTTCGGCATGAAGACAAGGTACTATGACATGGTAAGATAATCCGATGGTATCTTATTAAGTTCAAAAATTATCCTTTCGAAGATGCTAAATGGATGCAAGGAGTACAACTTAAGGATAGTATGAACCTTGTCAATGCTTACAATGCTACATTAGAGTAAGCAAATGTACAACTCTCTTTTAAATGACTCATGTTTTTGTCTTATAAGACTACTCCTCTTTTTAATTGTGCACAAATTTAACTAGTATGCATGCTTAGAATCATGTTTGTGATGACGACGTCTCTCAAACACCAAGTAGAATTTGTCACTCTACTTTGGGAGAATGAAATGGACTAAAGAGCAGACATGCTTGCGGAAGCTATGTCTCCCAAGCACCAAATGGATTAGTCATCCATCTTGGAAAGATGTCATAGGGTAAAAAAGGGATCCTCTACCCGCTAAGTACGATTGACTAATGACTAAGGCTTTATCTCTTCTACCTCATAGTCGAGGACGACTATGATTTCAAGAGAGAGGTAATGTCATAAAATCTAATATCTAACCAACCCCAATGATTTTCTCATATTAAATTGCTCACTTAATGTGGGAGAATAAATGGGAACAAGTGTTAAGATATAGATATGTGCTTATAGATCTATCTCAACACGGGGCCAATAGTAAAGGGGCCCAAATGGGAGATGGTCTATCAAGAGCAAGGCTAACCAATGGAGCATAAGACCTTAGGGTTAGCTTCATTGAAGACCTCCAATAATGTGTGTAAAAGTCCTTTGACCTTAGGTAAGCTAGGGCTGAGCTTGAGGTGGGAACCCGGCCGAAGCTCGAGGTGCTTGTCGTGCTTGAGGTGCTTGTCATGCTTGAGGTGCTTGACTGGCTCCATGCTTGAGGTGCTTGACTTGGTGCATGATTAAGGTGGTTGAGGTGCCTTGAGAAGCTTGCCTGAGATGCTTGTGGGAACACCCCCTACTTCAAGTGCTTAGTCATGCTTGATGACTAAGGGGCTTGCTCATCCAAAGTCAAAAAGATCCCTACAAGGAGGGGGGCGAGCCTACAAGGGGGGGGGATGAGAGAGAACACACACACACACACACACACACAAGGGAAGCCCTAGCTTGAAGAGGCAGCAAGGACACTTGTCAAGTTCCTCCTCATGTTGCCCTCATGGTGTGCCTGAAACCTATTGGTTGGCCACCCAAGGGGTCCAATGATAATAAAGGATATTTAATTAATTGATTTTGCATTTATCAAGTCCTCTCTCTCAAAGGGGAAAGGGGGACACTTGTCCCAAGGCTATCCATGTTGCTTGTAATGGCTCCTGCTTGTGATTGGCTAGGCCTGGAGGGGTCCAATGAGCTTCAAGCATGAGCTACAAGGGGGGGTCGACCCAAGCAAGCTAGGGGGGTGCTTAGGGGGTATACTCACCCACACACACTCACAAACACTCTCATTGTGTACTATGCAAAGTGCAAGATCTCCCTCTCCTTCTCCAAGCAAGTAGAGGTTGAGAGCCTACACCAACACTCTTGGCTATGGAGTGCAAATCCATCCAAGAGCCATGCTTCAATGCTTGATCTTGCCATCTATTTCTTCTTCATTACTATGCTATTATGTATGCTAGCACAAGAGTTATGATAAGTGAGGAACTAGCTCTTTCTCGTATGAAATGTTTCTTCTTCCTCTTCCCTACCCTCATTCCCTGCTAGCTCTCTCCACCTTCGAAGGTGTTTGAGGTCTTGGGACTGAGGCTTGGTATAGTTAAAGCTTTCTTCAAGTTTAGGTTATGCTATGATGGTGATGCATGAAGCTTTCCATCTTCATTGCTTCACCTAGGTCACAAGGAACACAAAGAATGTATTGTAACAAGTCTCTCTTTATGGGAGAAATCATAATACAAATGCCTATTGGAGGGGGGACCGGCTCCACATAAATCCGGTCCTCAACTATTGTCATGTTCTCTAAATTCTCTCTCTTGCAAAAGTATTGTCCATGCCAAGTTAACTAATTGCTATAATTATGTTGCTATCTTCAATTATGTCTACCCGCTATGCTCACAAAATCATTTCTTGAAAGTACTCTCATTAAATTCCGCTACTCTCAAATTGAATAGGCAAATTCCATTACAGTGTGCCTTACCCTGGGCCGGAAATTGTGTCCGATCACCCACACTTAAAACCATATACAAACTAATAAGGAGAGCCTCATTCCACACCATGTATGCTCTGCTTCTCCCATTCCTCGCACGCTATGTATGCACACATCTGCATTTGCACATTTACAACTGGTATCAAAGCACTAGGCTTTGTGCGGCGTCTACCCAACATCGACAGCATGTGGCAATAGTAGATAAAGAGAAAGCTTGGTGAAGTGAGCTTTGGAGTGAGTCCCCCCCTGCCGCTCACTACCATGAGATGCTTCCCTTTGCTACCTCTACCACCAACGGCAAGTGGCTCTCCGCCCTCTCTCTCTCTCTCTCTATATATATATGTATATATATATATATATATATATATATATATATATGTGTGTGTGTGTGTGTGTGTGTGTGTGTGTGCCTAATATAGGTAGCACTGTCTCTATCTATCCACCTCTATCTCTCTCTCCTTAATTTTTGTAGGTAACATCTCTCTCTCCCTCTCCCTCTCCCTCTCTCTCTCTCTCTCTCTCTCTCTCTCTCTCTCTCTCTCTCTCTCTCTCTGTGTGTCTCTCTCTCTCTCCATATCTCTTGATTTCTCTTCCCTCCCTCTCCTTTCTTTTAGATATCATCATCTCTATTTATCCATCTTCGTCTCTCCCCCAAATTTTCTTAACGACTCTCTCTCTCTCTCTCTCTCCCCCTCTCATTTCCTATTTTACATACAATGTCTTCCGGCACTCGCAAGGGTCCTTCTTCTTCAACAAGGTCCACAACCATTGTGGAAAATGATCCAAAATCTCCTAAGTGTGGAGATAACAACACAACCACCCAACCAACGACATCGAAAACCATGATCATGGCGTACTTGGTATCATTGCAAGAGACCGTAAACAAACAAGGCGAAGACTTACGAGCACTTGCAATGGAGAATGGCACACTAAGGGTACTTGTGGTTGAGAATGAGAATCTCAAGAGGACACTTGAGATGCAAACAACACGTTTGATGCAACTTGAAGAGGAAGTCAAGGAATGTAAATGCTCTCTTGTGGACTTGAATGCTTTGAAGGAGCTGATGAGCAAAGTAGAGCATGACCATGTATTGAAAGAGGAGAAATTTGACACTATGAGCCGGGATGTATGCGACATGAAAAATGTATGCACAAACAAGTCTTGGGCTGATGTATATGGTAGCAATGTGGTTTCTAATTCCTCACTCATGCAAGCTATGGCTCAAACAAAGAATGTTGAGAATGTGGATGTGGAGGAGTTGAAGGAACGGGAGTGACGTTCCAAGAACATTGTTATTCGTGGAATTCCCGAAGAGAAGTTAGAGACACCTCCTTCTCTTGCCATTGTTATTGAAGATTTCTTCAAAATCCACTTTGGCATGTCCGGAGTTATGGTCTATGGAGCACATAGAGTGGGGAAGCAAGGAGCTCTTCGCTCGGGAGAACGGCCAATTGTATGCACCATGCCAGATGAGACCAAGCCAAAGATTATCCTTGATAATAGTTGGATCTATTTGAGGGATACAAAATGTTTTGTATGTGAAGATCGCACTATTAAGCAACAAAATATGCGTCGCAAGGCATATGAGGAAAAGAATAATAAAAACAAGGAGATCTCTCATGAAGAAAATGTGCCCAAGGAAGAGGCAAGTCTCTCAAGCAAATAGGGATGCGTGACCTATGAGACCGAGTTACAATTGAAAATATGCTTTTGGAATTGTAATGGATACCCATGGAATGCGGGGGTTGGCATTGATGAACTAACAAGCAAAGCCGATGTTGTACTTCTTGTAGAAACTTGGGAGCATGATACACAAAGGATTAACGGTTTGGAGGATTACAATGTACATTCATTGATGTGGTCAAAGAATCTCAAGCAACGAAGAGGACAAGGAGGGTTATCATGTATGGTTAAGAAAGGATTGGAAGATTTTGTATCAATTGTGAAAGATGACAAGTAAAAACGTTATGTATGGCTGAAAATTATGACACCAAAAAGAGCACCCATTTTTGTAGCCGGTTGCTACATTCCTCATCATGATTCTCCCTTTTATGCTTGCATGGATAGAGATCAACCATTTTCTGATTTGGAAGAGGACATTGCTTATTTCAAAGGTGAAGGTGATGTTATTGTATTTGGGGATATGAATGCTCGCACAAAAACATTGCAACATGATACTCAACAATTTGATATGCCATACATTTCAAGGGAGCTGGAGAAAGTTCACTTGTATGATCGTACTTCAATGGATGAGAAAGAGCCGGATCACTATGGAAAGTTACTTTTACACATGTGTAATAGCACGGGTATGCTCATTGCCAATGGTGTATCTTTGTGGAGTGGAACCAATGGATTTACATGTAGGAGACATAATGGGGATAGTGTGATTGACTATATGCTACTCTCTGAAGCCATCATGTATCGCATAAAGAGTTTTATGTTTGGTCAATGGACCCCGGAATCCGACCATCGCACCTTATGTATTGACCTTTCATGTGGAGAAGCAACTAAGCATGATAATCTCAACCAAAGGAAAGAGAAGTTATCACTATGTATGGATTTCAAACGGGCACCAATGTACATTGAAATGGTTGAGCAAAAATTATGGATGACAAAGCTTCAATGTGATGCACCATTGGAAACTAAATGGGAAGCTTTCAAGAAAGCTACTTGTTCTTGTGCGGAAGAATGCTTTGCCATAAAGCATCTCCATGGTATCAACAAAGATAGATCATGCAAAAGGTGGTTTCATAAAGAATGTCAAGATGCTCGAAAGTCCTTGATAAAGGTTGATGCAACTATGGACAAAGACAACTATCAAAGTCATTTGCATACATACAAGGAATTGATTCAAAAGAAGAGAAGAAGATGGGAAGTAAAGCAACAAGAATTTCAAGTCCAAGAAAAGGCACATGCATGTGGAAGATTTTGGAGAAACTTGAGAGGCAAGCGGGTTGAGAATTTTGGTAACTTGAGTCTAGTGGATATGTACACACATTGTAGGCAATTATATGAGCAAGCAAATACTGAAAAAATACCATTTTATGGTTCACTCCCATGTATGCCATCTTTTTTTACTATTGAGGATGTATGCGGTGGGCTTGAAAAGTTGGCCACTCGCAAAGCGAGAGATCTTCAAGGTATCAAGCCGGAGATGATCAAATGGACGGGAGATTTTAGCCATGAGTGGATGTGTGATATGTTCAACCTTGCACTTCAACATGGTATGCCTTATGATTGGAGTACTAATTGGGTTAAGCCTCTGCATAAAGGAGGGGATGTAAAGAATTTGAGCAACTACCGGACTATAATGATTGGGTCTCTTATGGCAAAGTTGTTTGGGTGCATAATGGAGATGAAATTGAGTGATTGGGCTGAAGAGAATGACAAGCGGGCAAAGGGACAAGCAGGTTTTCGTCGATGCCATAGCACCATTGATCATCTTGTCACTCTTCGTGTTCTCATGGAGGAAAGTCGGTTGAAAGGCAAGCGATTGTATTGTTGTTTTGTGGACTTTAAGAAAGACTTTGATATGATTCCATGTAACAATTTGTGGAGAAGGATGGAAGAACTCCAAGTGCCAAGTGAGTTTATGCTTGCGGCTTTTCGAATCTATGAGAAGGTGATTTGTCAATTGCGCATGGGAAGAGAAATTTCAGAAATTTTTGTAAGCACTATTGGGGTTAAACAAGGATGTCCATTGTCACCAACTCTCTTTGGTCTATGCATCGATCAATTGGAACAAATGGTACTTGACTTTATGCAAGAAGAAGGCATTGAAGAGGTCACTATTTGCAATGCGGTAATCATGCTTTTGTTGTATGCGGATGATGTAGTGCTTCTAGCACGCACTTTAGAAGATGCACAAAAGCTTATGGTTGTCCTTGAGAACTTTTGCTTGCATAGTGGGTTGATTGTAAATGAATCCAAAACAAAGGTTATGCTTGTGAAAACCAACCATAAGGAGAAGCCATGCATTGTGTACAACAACGAGACACTTGAAGTTGTTGAGAGCTTTAAGTACCTTGGCCTTGAGGTTCCATCCAATCACAAGTGGCATGAATGTGCTATGCGTCGTTTGGAAGCGGGAAAGAGAGCATATTATGCATTTGAGAACATGTGTAATGCCGGAAACATCAAGTGTTGGGTTCTCAAGAAGTATCTTTTTGATGCATTGGTGACACCGGTTCTTCTTTATGGAGTTGAAGTGTGGGGCGGGAGCATCTCAAAGTCTACTTGGAAAGAGTTTGAGAATGTCCAAAAGCGCTTTCTTACAAAATTTCTCCAAGTTAAGACACAAACACCATATATGCTCCTACTTCTTGAGTCGGGATCTCTTCCAATTGAGGTTATGGGCATGGAAAGGGTTGTGGAGTACATGATAAAGATGCGTCAAAACCCCTCACATCGACTTCCTACAATTGCATGGGAAGCAAGCAAAAAAGTTCAAAAGACGAATAAAAGCAAGATCTTGAGCACGGGATGGATGCAAGACATAAAGAAGTGGTTTGGGAGATGGGATGCATTACACTTGCTACATGATGCTTCAATTGACTCTCAAGTGAATGAAGCTTTTCTACAACGCCAATGTATTACGGCTTGGGAGAAATCCGGTGGGTCACGCTTCATACATTACACCACCTATATTGCCCCCAACTACAAACCATGTTCTTCGCTGAGAGAGGAAATCGTACTCACACTTACATGCTTGAGCCTATTCCCTTGTCCGCGATACGCACTATCGCAGCAATTCGGCTTAGCTCCCATTTCCTTTGATGCGAGATAGGGCATTGGGGCAATGGAGAAGAGTCAAATCGATTGTGCACATTATGCTCACTGCAAGTTCGAGAGTCTGAGTACCACACACTACTAGAGTACTCATATTTTGATCACATCCGAACTTGCTTCTCTCACATTTTCAGCCATAACTTAGACCTACACACTTTCCTCTCCCAGCCAAAGTGTGGGCTCTCCATTGCGACTCTCATCACTACAATTTTGGAGCATCGAGAGTCACTCATCAGCCATACACATACTACATCACATGTAACTTTGGTCCATAGGTCATATTTGACCTCCGACGACGATAATAAAATCTATCTATCTATCTATCTATCTATCTCTCTCTCTCTCTCTCTCTCTCTCTCTCTCTCTCTCTCTCTCTCTCTCTCTCTCTCTCTCTCTCTCTCTCTCTCTCTCTCTCTCTCTCTCTCTCTCTCTCTCTCTCTCTCTCTCTCTCTCTCTCTCTATTTCCCTTCCTTCCCTCCTCCCTCTCCTTTCTCTTAGATATCATCACCTCTGATTACCCATCTTCATCTCTCTCCAAAATTTTCTTAACGACTCTCTCTCTCTCTCTCTCTCTCTCTCTCACACACACACACACACACACACACACACACACACACACTTACAGTTGCATACATTACATCTCTCTTCCCCCTCTCTCTCTTGCTCTTGTGTACCCTTCTGTCTCTGTCACCTTTGTGCATTACATATATCTCTCTCTCTCTCTCTCTCTCTCTCTCTCTCTCTCTCTCTCTCTCTCTCTCTCTCTCACACACACACACACACACACACACACACACACACACACACACACACACACACACACACACACAAACACACACACTTACACCTGCGTACATTACATCTCTCTTCCCCCTCTCTCTCTTGCTCTTGTGTACCCCTCTGTATCTCTCACCATTGTGCATTACATATCTCTCTCTCTCTCTCTCTCTCTCTCTCTCTCTCTCTCTCTCTCTCTCTCTCACACACACACACACACACACACACACACACACACACACACACACACACACACACACACACACACACACACACACACACACATGCACACACACATCCTATCGCTCTCATATTGATCTTTTGCATGATGGAGCTGATGGCTATGATTGCTTCACTTGACTTTGATTGCCACATCCCGGGAGGTTCTAGTGTTTGTCAAGCATAAATGAGATTATTAATATAAGTTCTTGTATGTGTTTACCATGTGTCGGTACTTAGTATTTTTCTAAATGAATGTAATAGAGGGATATTACCAATAGTCTTTTCCTATGACTATTCTCCATGGGTATTTCTATCTCATGCTAGCCTATTGGAGTTGATGGTTACATTGTCTAGAGGGTGATTCTTGAACCTCCTATCACATACACAAAGAAACACTCTCTTATGGCTTAATTTGTAAAATTTCCTAGGCCTAAAAACCCCAAATTGTTATAATCTTGTCCCTAGACTAGATCTACCTCCCATGGGTGAGACTTCCCCATACAATTTTGTGTGTCCATATTGGATTGTTATAATATATGGCTGATGGATCTTCCCTTTGATCTCACATTACAAAAAAAAAAACCTGTTTTTTTGGGGGGTTTGAGATTTGGTGGGACCTCACCCATGGTGCCAAAATAGTACTGGGGTAATCACCCCACCACCTAACTTATTGGGTGGTACATGGCCTCCATGTGCTGCTTTTAATTTCTCCCTTCTCCCAAGCAAGGCTTCTTTCTTGAAGATTTTTTGAATGCAGCTCCTGCCCGCTTATTGCTTTGTAGATTTCTCTATGTCTCTCTCTATCTCTCTTCCCCTTATGCCATCATGGAGGATGCCTATTGTGCATTCTCGTAGAGCTTGTGGAGCTATGATGCCTACAAACTTGGATTTCCAACTGATTTTGTAAGTTGATTATGAGGATTTCACTGCTCAAGGGTTGCTGATTGGACTTCTATGTTCATGCATAGTACCTATTTAACACCTGGTGAGGGACTCTCTTCTCCCTCACTTAGCCTTGCTCTACATATAGTGTGTCTATATGAAAGTGATTGAGGGACGTGGTATTATCACCGTTCGGTTGGTATTTGGATTTATCAATATTGTGGAGCAGCCTACATGCTCTTATGTTTTCGCTTTGAGTATGTTAATGTTGTCGCTGCTTGGTATTTTTCGCATAAATTTGGTTCAATAAGTAATTCACTAGCCTAAGTGGATACAAGAATCTTTGTTGTGGGAATTAATGTTGATGTCCTCTAGTTAATATATAATGATTCTCAATGCTTAACATGTGGTGAATTATGAATGGGGCCTTGAACCTGTCGGTTCTCTGTATATTGATGGCTTGAGTGGTGCACCTCTGAGTTGGATGTAATATAAAATTGGGAAAGTTCTTTTTAGTGTCATAAATTGCATGGAATTACTGGTGGATTTTGTTTACTACTGGTTATTGGGATTTTTGCCAAAATGAAATGTACTACTAAATTTGATTCCATAACTGAAGCTTCGAAACACTCACACTTGCATTTGTAAAGTCTACTTTATTTTTGGTTTTTGAAAATGGTCTTCAAGACAAGTTATGATACTAAAGAAATTTGATATGGCTATAGTTTTGATAAACTGGGGTTTTGATTTAAATTTTATTCTTTGGATAGTACACTGGTATTTTGAATGTTACTTGTCTCCTTTGCTTGTTTTTGCCAAAATCCTGGCTCTTTGTTTCCTTTCGTAAGGATTAGTTGGCACTACCCAAGACTTTTGAGATGTGGACTAATCCACAGATCACTAATTCTACTTAGATCGGGCTTTTTTTCCCTCTAATAGGGCTAAAGTTGAGGGTCTCTAGTGGTAAATTTTCAAGCATTAAAATGCTAGGATGATCTAGTGATAAAGATCTTTACATTAGACTCGAGGATGTGTAGAATGAACTGCTTTTCATTAAAAAATCCTTACTTGTATGCTGCTGGTATGGGTTGATCCACTGTTATGTGATGTCGATACTTGCTATGGCTGCTCAAAAAATATATGGGTTTACCTATAGCAGATGACTTTTCTGTGAATTTGTTTTTGCGGTGCACTAAGCTAAAAAGGCTAAAACTACTAATGGTAACACTATCCGACCATTAGATGATTAATACACAGGGGCTTTTTAGCTCAAATGGTTTAAATGAGTTATGGTTCATTGATCTCTTCTAGCCAAAATCACTGATCTAGTACCTATATACCCGCCTCTCATTGCTATACAATACTTTGCTAGTGGTAATCAAATACAATTAAAACCCCATTTTTCATTTGACTGGCTTAGTGATGGTTATTTGCTTTGAATGACCAAGCAATTATCGGTATATTTTACTTAAATTAACCTTAAACTTATGAAGAAAATATTGTCTAGATTTGATATTATGTTGAACCCTCTCAAAATATTTTTTGCCTTTGAGGAAGGATGATGGCTGTATAAAGCTTGGTAGTTTATTAAAATGGATTAATTGGAAAAATTACTGGTCATCTTTCAAATATCTTAAAATTTTACATCAAAAATATAAATGCTAACCATGTTTGGGCTGACCAAAGTAAGGGCTAAACTAGTTGAGACAAACGAATAAAATATTAAGGATTGATTAATCTAACTATTCGGATCTAAGACACTTGCATCACTCCTTCTTGGATAATTAAAGAAAATGAGAGGGTGGGTCTACTTTTTAAGATGTTGGATACTTCACACTTTAGATAAATTTCTTTTCTAAAATGAAACCAAAAAGTGATAACAAAAAATAAAGATTCTAAATATTGTTTAATCAACACTTGGATTAAAAGGGGTGATGGCCTTCTGATCATAATTAAACCACCACTCGGAGAAATATGGCTTTCAACTTTAACTACTTACTTTTTTGTAGGGGTATTGAAAATTTGCACTATGAGATACTCTAGTTTATTTAAAGGATGGTAGGTTTGAGTCAAAAAGTTTTTAAGTAGGACATGGATAACAACTCATAGGTTTGTTGACACTTGTAATATGTATTCAAAGCTGACAAATATGTTTTTTTATTTATATGGATACATTGTCTTGTTTATATGGATACAGGTGAGAATACTCTCTTTACTCAAGAGTTTTCTGGCTTAACTATTGACCGACTTTGAAGATCCCTATTGATTCAACCTGAATGACCTCCATAAGTCTTTTTCTTTTATATAGGATCATTGGAATGATGCTTCATTCTTATTATGTTTCACAAAAATGAATCTAAGACTAGTCATTTTTGTACAAATCTTTGCACTCTTACCCTAAGACATCGTTCCAAAATGGATGACTAATCCATTTGGTGCTTGCAAGCATGTCTGCGCATTATTCCTATCAATCTTCCATAGTAGAGTGACAAGTTCTACTTGGTGTTTGGAAGACGTCGTCTCCACAAACTTGATCCTAAGCATGCATACTTCTTAACAATTGTGCACAAAAAAAAAAAGAGAGTCTTATAAGGCAAAAACTTTGTTCATTTTAAACATTTTTATATTTTCTTACCCTAGGGAAGCATTGTAAGCATTGAAAAGGTTTAGGTTATCCTTTAATTGTATGCCTTGCATCCATCTAGAATCTTCAAAAGGATAGTTCTTAAACTTAATAAGATATCGTCGGATAATTTTACCGCCTCAATACCTTGTCTTCATGTCAGAGAATGGACTCGGGTTGCAACACCTCTTCTTGGTCCTTGATCTTCGGTGGGTCTTCAATAGTTGGTTCTTGAGGTGGCTCTCCTTTGTAAGGTATTAGTAGGCTCACATTGAAAGCCAATTCATGTCCAGTCCACTCAAGATTCCGTGCTACCCTTAATGTCGGCAATAGAAATTCTATTGGCAGTATGGCATCAAGACCATAAACAAGGCTAAAGGGTGTAGCATTTAAAGATTTTTTGAATGAAACTCGATAAGCCCATAGAGCATCATGGAGATTCATTTCCCAGTCTGTCCTTCCTGAACTAATCACTTTAGTCAGCACCGATCTAAGAATTTTGTTCGTATGCTCAACTTGTTCGTCTGCTTGTGGGTGATAGGGAGCTAATTTGTTATGGATGACCATAAACTCATTAAGCAAATACTCGATTACCTCATTGAAGAAATGAGTTCCCCGACCATTGACAATTTCTATTGGTAGTCCATATCTCGTGAATACATACTCATATAAGAATGCAACAATGGTTTTGGCATCATTCTGTTGAGCTGCTTTAGCCTCGGCCCCCTCGGTCAAATAGTCTGTATCTACACTGATATATTGAGCCCGGGTTCTATAAGCAGGTGGATGTATTGGTCCAACAAAATCTATACCCCATCTTGCAAAAACTCTAGCTCCCATTATTGGTCTTAAGGGCATGCTATCTACACATGTTGGCATTTTTGCTCGTTGACAAGCATCACACCTTCGAACGTATGCTTTGGCATCTGCAAAAAGTGTTGGCCACCATATGCTTGCCACCCATCAAGATTTCTCTTGTGGTGGTCTCACTAGAAAAGTGACCTCCAGCTAATACAGCATGTGCTTGTTCTATAATCGGAATATACTCGTTTTCATTTGCACAAAGACGCAAATGTTGATCTTTACCTCTCTGATACAATTGGTTCCCAATAAGAGCATAGTCTCTTGCTTCAGTTTCAATTGATCTTTGACGGCGTTTACTCATATCCTCAGGAAAAGTTCGGCTTGATAAGTAAGTAACTAGATAGTTACTCCACTTAGGAACATGTGACATTTGAAACAACGTTACATGAGGTATGGGTGTTCTTTTTTGACATTAAGGGCAATCCTTTACAAAACATGCTCAGTAATTGGAAGAGGAAATTTGTCTCTAATGGTAGTTGCATTCACTTTTTGAGATTAACACACTCGTAATTTTTCATTCTTCTTGGGTACTACCACAATTGGAGATACCCAATCTGTGTGTTCAATTTCGTGAATGAATTTGGCTTCCTTTAGTTTTTCAATCTCTTCTTATATCTTCTTGGCAAATGTTTCATTATACGTGTATGGCGTTTGTCTACTTGGTTTCACATCATCTCTCATGGGGTATGGTATGCTGACAGATTTGGGAATCAACACCCTTGAGATCCTTGTAAGACCAAGCAAAGATATCTTGGTATTACTTTAGCAAGCTTAGCAAAATCTCTTCTTCTTCTTCTGTTAGGTCATTCGCAATGTAAGCAGGTCTAGGCTCTTCTCCCGGTTCAGCCAGGTCTATCTTTTTAGCGTTTTCAGGCCCTTCATAGGATTCGCCATGTTTACGTAGTTCCCTAATAGGTTGTTCGACTATGATTTTTTATCTTAGAGAGTATACTTTTTGTAATGGGATGGAACGCTCAATACATCCTTACCATCCTATTCCGTGGTTTCCATTTTGGTTGTATATATCTCCTTTAGAGCTTTTTTCAACTCTTGATATTTCGTTTTCCGCTCGACTGGAGTCATGAGTGGTTTTTTATCATGTGGGTTTGCTTGAGTATCCTTCCTTGATTTTCTCGATGTTTTTGACATTTTTGAATTTTTGTTTGAAGGATATCTGCCAGTGATTTTGTCCTTGACACAATCATTTGCATCTATCTTCATCAAGAATTGTGTTCTACTCGAGACTGATGGCATAGGTCGTGTTTTTACATTTATGGCGTCTCGTTGTCGTCTATACCATTTTTGTCTTCTTAATTTCTGGTTTGGAAAGTCAAAAAACTTCTCCTCCCCTCCTTTCAAGAGTAGCTTAGCTCTCATATGTTCTTTTTCTAACCCTGAACCTTCTGAGGTAGCTGAGTGTTCATCTAACTCATTAGTTGCATCATAACAGTCTGAAAAGACTTGTTGAGCTTTCATCAAGTCCTTGGGTTCCTCATCTTTGTCTTCGATGTTGAGGATTGAAATCATTTGGATGGGAATTATGTCGTAGCCATCCTCATTGCAAAATTGAGTAGGCATAGATGTATTCACACATACATCCATGGTCGCTAAAATTTGAGTCCACTCAAATGGCTCAAACAAATGCTTTGGAAAGGGTTCGGGTACATAGGCTTTGTCTGTGCAGTTCCTTTCTAGGATACATTCTTCTCGTTTTAAGCTCCCATTTTCTGAAGCTCCACACTTCCAAATAGGAGTGTCTTTGTTTAACCAGGATGGAAGCTTAGTTTCAGCCAAAGAGATTGAATCAAACTCTTGTATGGGTATTTTCAAGACATCTCTATAAGTGTGATCTTTTAGATTTACTCTTGTTATAGATCCCACTTGCTTCAGGTACAGATAATTGTTTCCCCAATCTTGGATAAGCTGTACCTGTGGCATAAAAGGTCTTCCCAATATGATTTCATAATTGAGTTTTTTTCCCAAAGTCTATTATGGAAAAAGTCTGTTGATATTCAATTCCACAAGAATTGACTATCACCTTTTCAAGCAGCCCTAATGGTCTCTCAATGTGTCTGTCAGCCAATTGCAATTTCATTCGAGTTTTTCTAATGGCTGATTGTCCCCAGTGCTTTCATGGCTATGGCTATGCCTGCTCCACTATCCATTATTGCCATTGTTTCAATCTCAATATATTTCACTGGAAGGGTGGTGTTTCCTTCTTCCCCTTTGTAATATTCTCCGACTTGGTTCATGGGAACAGATCGAGTCTCTTTGTTTTCCATTTCGTTTTTCAATTTTTCCAATTTTTTCGAGATTAACCCCGTGATCCCCACCTTCTCTAGGGTTTTATGTAGATCATTCCATAAGTATGGTATGAGTTTTTTGCAGCAGACCATTGTGGGCAAAGGGATTATTGTGCCAGGCAGGGCTCAATGGATCACTATGCAGGTTCAGGGTTGCCTTGTGGGCTTCCTGAACATCTATGCACCCAATGTGGCAAGTGCACGAGCAACACTGGTGCATAGGGGGGGACTTCAACATGTTGGAGGACCCTTCTGACAGGATTGGTGGTAGTCATGCTATTGTGCATGGAGTTGAGCTGGCAACTTGGGAGAGGTTTTGTATGACTCTGAGGGTCTCGGATGTGTGGCAGCACTCTAGTTTTGTGAGGCCCCCCAACAGCCTAGCCTTCTCTCATTTGGACCGCAGAGTGGGAGAAGTGAATCTATCACGGATAGATAGCTTCTACACTAGTGACCATTTCAATGACTTGGGTGGGACAGTTGGCATTCTGGTAGGGACTCCCTTCTCGGACCATGCACCAGTGATCCTCACAGTGGCAGACAAGAAGAGGAGGGGGAGCACGATTGTTCGCAGGGTCTTGCTAGACTTTGCACTCAGAGAGAGAGTTGAGGATCTCTGGACAGAGATCTTGGACATGCAGGGTTCTCCTGCTGACAGAGGGGCCTCAGGACTAGCTCAGATTAGTCATTTCTTTCTCTAAGATTCTTTGGCTCGCCTGGCTGCAGCGAGAGAGGAGGAGCAACTTCTAAGACGAGGCATTGCTTTGTTGTAGAGGATGTAGGAGCAACATCCAGACAATCCTTGGTTGGAGGAGCAGCTACAACAGGCTCGCTAGAAGCTTATTAGCACAGAGGAGCGGCGATATGAGTTTTCATTCCATCGACAGGCATCTCAATGGACACAGGTGGGCGACTGAGTGATTGGTGCTTTCTTCGAGGCAGTGGGACCTCGGCATTCGCATGCCAAGGTTAGTCAGTTGAGAAGGCCCAACGGGTCAGTTGCTTCTGAGCTAGTGCTTCTGAGCTAGAGGACATGCATGCAGTTGCTACTGACTTTTATTGTGAGTTATTGTCTGTAGATCCTCAGTCAGAGCATCAGGATACAGGCAGGGAGCAGGTGTGGGCACAAATGCCTTACCTTATGACTGAGGAGATGCATCAGAGGCTTGAGCTACCACTCCAGCCTAAGGAGCTACACACGACTCTTAGTGCACTCCTCCGTGGTAGCTATCCAGGTGAGGATGGATTGACTCCCAGTTTTTTCTTGGAGTACTGGGACTTGCTTGGCCCAGATCTTTGTAGTGATGCCTAACAGCATGAGTGAGGGTTTGATTTACCTCATTCCCAAGGAGGGTGGATCCTTGGATGAGATTCGATAGTGGCGCCCCATCACCATCCTCAACTAAGCCTACAAAATTCTTGCCAAGGCTCTGAGTTTGAGGATCCATCCACTTCTAGAGAGCCTTATACATGGGAATCAGATAGGTTTTGTCAAGGAGTGCAGTATCCTTGACAACATCTTTACATTTTGGGAGGCTTCTACCCTAGCGCGGCTCCGCGGTGAGGACCTGGTGATTCTTCTTCTCGACTTTGATAAGGCATACTACAGAGTTGATTGGGACTTTCTAGAGGGCACTCTACGCAGGATGGGCTTCTCAGATGCTTGGATTAGAGGGGTGTCAGTTTTGTACAGACAGGCACACAGCCAGGTTCTTTTGGCAGGAGGTAGAGGTGATCGGTTCATGCTCACATGTTCGGTTAGACAGGGCTGTCCTCTTGCCCCCTTCCTCTTTTTGTTCTATGCTGAGGCGATGAGTAGGTTTTTGGTGTCGCAGTAGGTTAGTCTATGGGGCTTAGCACTCCCTATTCAGGGAGATGAGCTACTGGACGTTGAGTTTGCTGACAACTCAACCTTGTACTTAGATGGCCACAAGGCCAACCTTCACAAGTGTGAGCAGGCTCTTGAGACCTTTTGTTGTGCATCTGGTGCACTGATCAACTAGAGAAAAAATGTGGCTTTCTCGGTTGGTAGTGCTCCTGTGACCGACTGGACGCCAGGTGAGGGTTTCAGGTGGATTCCCCCAGGGACTGCAATTCGGTACTTGGGCTGTCAAGTTGGTTTGGACTTGTCTTCCGAGAAGCAAATTGCTCCCCTCCTCCTGTCCATCAGGAGGAAGTTGTTACATTGGAGCTCCGCGCGACTGTCTTTGGCTGGCAGAGTTGTAGTGGGCAACCAGGTGTTGCTGGCTACTATGTGGTACATCACTTCTTGCTGGATCTTCTGGAGTTCTTGTATCAGTCAGGTAGAGCGGATGATCAAGAATTTCCTTTGGTCAGGGCGAGACACTTTGACTGCCCGAGCCAAAGTGGCTTGGTAGGTCATCACTCTTCCTTGTTCACAGGGAGGGCTTGGGATCATTGACCCAGCATAGCAGAGCAGAGCCCTTCTTGGGAAGTTCATCATCGGAGGTCCTCTTCCAAGTGAGGAGCCCTGGAAGGAGCTCTTGGTACAGCGGCTTTGTGCTAGGGTCCCTCAGGCAGGAGGTCCCTAGCAACCTTCGACTAGATGGATCTTCACAGAGATGCGTAGAGTTGGTTTGAGCATAAGACTGGAGGATCGCTTTGTTGTGGGGTTTCTTTGATCTTGGGAGCACTTGCAGCGAGGCCTGGAGCAGCACCAGCCTACTTGCACAGAGGAGTGCCTGCAATAGCCACTTGTTTGGAACCCCATTGTTAGCACTCAGAGAGGGCACTTGGTTGGTAGTCGGCCTCATGTTTCCCAAGGTTCCATGGCAGCGGGTCCAACACGCTCTTTAGGTGATTGATTATAGTTTTTAGGCTTGTCAGAGGAGCTACAGGGCTTTCAGCTACATGGCATGAGAGGGGTGGAGAGCATGTGTCAGGATATTTCAGAGGCAGTACCAACTGAGTGGCTCATGCCTCTCGAGTTGGCAACGCCCAGATGGATGGGAGCCTTCACGCGACTCGAGGTTCTCATCTCTGTTTGGGCTTGCTCAGAGACTGTTCCCTCCCTATTCTTCGAGCTACAGGGAGAGGGACGCTTACAGCGAGTTGCAGTAGAGGCCCCGTAGGTGGGAGAGTGTTTCTTTTAGAGGATCCGAGTGGTGGGCATCTGTGGGAGGACTTGTGTCATTGATCCTTACCCAGAAGCTCTTGAGACTAGACATTGGAGGCTGTGCGCCTGGGAGTGTTTTCCACTAGCACGAGTACAGTGGGACCCTAGTGAGTGGCTCTGGAGGGACCCTTTCTCTTCTGCAGACCACTCGATGGCGTCCCTTTCTTTTAGTACACTGTTCAATTGGGACGTCACATATTGGCAGCACAGAGAGAGGCTCGCCTCGTGCAACACCTCATTGGCAGGAGGAGGGTCTCACAGGTGAGTTTTTGGCAGCTTTTTGGGAGAGGTTGTGGCACTCCAGACAGCTGCGGCGAGTCACTTTGTTTTAGTGGCTGGTCGCACACAGAGCTATAGCATTTGGGAGTTGGCTGGTGCATAGTGGTCTCTCGGCCGCATGTACAGCTTGTGGCCACCTTGTAGAGAGTCAGTGTCATTGTCTTTGGGACTGCCCTTTGGCACAGCAGGTGTGGCTTCGTGTTCTTAGACTGATGCCTGCTTTTTCCACGGCTTAGCAGTACACTTGGGGGAAATGGCTTGGTCCACTCTCACAGGCCCGGAACTTCAACTTAAGCTATCTTTCACCAGTAGGATGATAGTGATGCAAGGGGGACAGCCTACACTCCAGCCTGTCACACAGAGCTTACTCCACAGAAGTGGTGCAGTGAGAGAGAGGAGTGTTGGGAGCTCATTAGTGGCCTAACACTATGGTTCATCTGGTGGGCCCTCTGTTTCCGCATCTTTGAGGCTCCCCCTGTACCACCAACAGAGACTGTTCGCAATCTGATCCACACTCTTAGAGGACAGTTAGAGAGACTCCAGGGCAGCTCCGACCGCATGCGGGAGCGTAGAGAGGTCTTCCTTCGACTCTAGAATCCTGGGCCTTTTTTCACCATGGTCCAGGGTGTACTCAGATGGCACTACCTTCCACTTGTGCGGCTTTTCCCTCCTCCCATTTATTGATTTAGCACCATCATACATATGTTGTTTTTTCATTGGGAGAGTCTCCCCTTCATGGTTGTTGTGCCCTCTCTCAAAGAGGTGGTTGTAGCCCTATGGGCAGTTTCATTAACTAATAGAAGGATCTTTTTGTATGGTTTGAGTTTTAATAGTTATCCCAAGGTAAGAGTGCATTGGATGGGTGTAGACATGATTGAATGAATTTTGTCTACTTCTAGGGTCTGTTCAACTCTTTTCACTTGAGTGGTCTTACACACTATGGATTCATCTTCTTTATCTCCCAAGTAAGAAGTTAATGGTTTCAAGGTCAATGGTTTCGACATTCCTAAAGCTTCAGATCCGCAATCCCCGTACAAGGATTGTACATCCATGTTCACATCAGAAAGTAGGTTATCCAACAAGACTTCCTCTATAGAAGTTGACTTTAGAGTTAAGCTCCCATCATTGATCTCTCTAAATTTTTCCCATAAGTGTCCTAGCCAGTCTTCCACTACGAATGGAATTCCGTCTAAGGCATCTTAGTTGTCAGGCACTATAAGCTCTAATTCTTTTGTTTCAAGGTGGGGTTTTACCATCACATCGGATTTTTCTTTCGTTTTCCTTAACACAAGCTCCTTAGGTTTTGCAATACTTTCAAGATTGGGTTTTTGTTTTTCCAGCATTTCTTGTGTCATTCTTACCAAATTTTGATAAGCTTCCAGCTTAGCTTCTTCCATGTGTGGAGAAGGATAGTTTTTCTATTTGTTTTCCATGTTTTGGCCTGCTTGGTAGGCTTCCAAGGCTGCGTTAATAGGCTCAAAAATTTTATCAAACCAGAATGGATCCTCTAGATTTCACGGTTGCTTCCTTGATTTCACTTCCAGTTTCTTTCAACTTTTCTTGGAATAGCTTTTTTGCTTTCTCCTCGATTTCAACCTGTTGTTTTTGTTTTCTCATCGTATATCTTTTGCTTCTGCTCCTTTTGATTCTTTGAGAGGAAACTTATGTATTTTTCAAATCATCAGAGGAGTTGTGTTTCTTTTTCTTGGCCTTGTCTCTAGTGATTACCTTGATTGGAACAATCGGCTCTGATGAGCTACTAGGTCTCACTTGGACTATGTTTACTACTGTTTTACCCTTGTTCAAAGGATTTTTAGGACAATCTTTCAGAAAGCGTCCTCCCTTTCTGCAACATTGTATGCAATAGGCTTCAACTGGTTTGAGGTTTTTGTCAGGCTCTAGACATTCATTTTTCCAGTGATCATCAGCACCACAATTATTACAGTTTCCTGTTCTTGGCTTAGTCATAAGTCTGACCATGGGAGGTCTGACTCCTTGATTAGCTACATAATACATTGGTGCAAGCTCTTGGTGCAAGCTCTGGTGGAGCATAAGTCACGGTTTCTTCCATTGGTGGAGGATGTGAATTATACCAATCTCCTTCTACCATTACTGTAGGTGGACTAGGCTCCGCATAGGGTGTAACAGGCACTAATGCTTGTTCATCTATGACTCCTTCGGAGTGCATGCACTTTACAGGCTCTGCATTATGTCCTGGATATGGAGGTTGTTGTCCCAACAAAGGTTGAGGTCTTTCCATACCCATTGGTGGTCTTTGACCTTGAGCCATATTAGGCTGATATCTGTACATGGGTTGTCCTTGTGGCCTCATGGGCACGTACTGATGTTAGCAGCAACCTAACGCAGACACCATTTTTCGGAGTTCTCCTTGTAAAATAATTATTATTTTGATAAATCGGGAATATCCTAACTCCTATTTTCTTGGTAAACTTTGTAGTTAATGAGCCAGGGCTACAAGCTTCTAGATTGTATCAGCCAGTCAATTCCCAGCTTTGGTAGAACTCCAGATTATTACTTTTGACCACTCAAAAACCTTGGCTAAGGTATAAAATCCAATTTTTGTGAGTTTTTTATAAGTTTTTGGATAAGAAATACACAGTGTGAGCTAACGGCGCTCACTTCTCTCCTTCTCGCGCTTCCTATTCCCTCTCCGGTTGTCACATTGCGAATGTGTTTGTTGCATTGCAACCGCATGTAAGAGCTCTACGCATTGATGTAAGCCATTCACAGTATTTCGTAGCTTTTGGCATCGCCGACCACGGCCTAATTTCATCATAACTAGGAATTTACACTTTTAAATAAAAAACTAAGCATAGGCGGGGTATTGGGGCATCATTGCTAAGCATTTAGATGCATTTTGAGTCGAAAACAACTAGGTCAAAAATCCACTACTGTTAATAATCGTTATTTTGGAACTTGACCTAAAGTGGGGTTGAGGCCATAGACATGTGTGCTTAGGTCTTATAAACTTGTCCTAGAAGTTTCATTACGTTTGGATGTCATTTGATGCTGTAACGGATGTGATTTGCTTGCCGATTCGAGCGATTGGCTTTTGGTGATTTCAATCACTTGAGTGTAGCTTGAGTTAGATACGAGTTGTTAGTTGTTTTCCGAGAGATTGAAAACGTCTTGTAGCCTCTATGCACTAGACGAGTCAGCTTCTTCGCATGGTTTGACAAATTAATCGTGGTTCTCGCTAATACTGCAATAAGATAGGATGGTGAGGTTAGACATGCGTCCCACATTTGGCGCCGCCGCCGGGGATGGAAGACACCTAAACTAGAAAAAAACACGAGCGTCTTGTGTAGTTGTCCTTTAACTTCCTCTAGGTTCGCCTTGAGTTCAAAACTTTCTTTTAGAAACCACATAGCTTAAGATTGTCGTCTTTGGTTGTGTAGAGGTAGCTTGGAAGTAATCGTACTTGCTGAGTACCTTTAGGACTGTAGGATTGTAGATTTAGATTAGGATTTGGAGAATGATTGATAGATGAGACAAGTCTTAAAATCAAGACTCTGAAAAATAGAAAAAAACACAAGAAAACGAGTGTTTGTGGACACTTTCCACAACCCCATTGCATGAGAAACTAGGAGTAGGGTAAGTAGGATCCGAGGTGGATTTCATAAAATTGCTCTCTCTGAAAGAATCAAGTGTATGTTGTTATGTAAAGTTGCAGAATTTCAGGTCTATAGCTAGAAATATCTTGCAAAGACTCGAATTCACTCAATCCGACTAGAGAGTAAGCCTAAGAGTTGTCTGAACCAGCGGGTAAGCTCAAAGACACTTCGAGGTAAAAATTTAAGGAAGTTGACCAAAACTCAGATTATTTACTTTTTCTTGACATTTTAAGTCAAATTAAGTTTTGACTTGATTTATAGGCTTAAAAGACATCATAAAAAGACTGTCTTTGAGAAAATTGCAAAAAAGTGCTCATTTCAAGCCTCAAGTTAATAATCGCGATTATTAACTTTTTTCTCTAAATTGGCCAAGATTCATACTATTGACTCATTGCATGTGCACAAACAACTTCTGTAAAGGCCCAAGAGATTTGGATCACTAAATTGGCAAAAAACTGGGTAAAAACTAAAGTTTGTACTGACTTTTTTAATCTTGAGGATAAATTGGGGAAAATTTGTCCAAACTTGTTGAAAACTGATCCATAGGCTTATATTGATGTGATAAACATGTGTACATGCTATTGACCAAAAACTTGGAAAATTTTGGCATAAGTAAATAATCGCATACCACTAGCTTTACCATGTTTTCATAAGCCCACAAACCAAATTTGGTAAGATTTGGATCACTGGATTGAAAATTGTGACAAAAATTGCAAAGTTAGTCTGCGGACCGATAATTGATGACCATTTGACAAAAAATTGTCCAAACTTGATGAAAATTGGCTAGTGACCTTAACTTAGGTGCTTGATAGATCTGTGTCAAAGTTAGGGCAAAAACTTGCAAAATTGTAGCTGGAGTAAATAATCGCGATTATTTACTTTTGCTTCAAAATTGGGTGATTTTGCAAATTTGAGTAGACCACAAGGTCAAGCACATCAAGTGGACCCCACAAATCAATTTTGGTGAAATTTGGACCACAAAAGTGAGACTTAATCCAGATTCTCAAAATCAGAGTCTGTGGACACGGAATAGTGGGTAACCTTGATCAAATTTTGTCCAAACTTTTGAAACTTGTCCAAGGGCTTTAACAAGTTGTATACTTACCAAACCTATCAAAAAAGTACAAAAACTTGACAAAAGTAAATAATCGCGATTATTTACTTCTGCTATCCAGAGACTTCAATTTTGACTTTTTGGGCTTATACAGTGTTAGACCAGCATAAAATAAGTCCACAGGACAATTTTGGGTTCAATCGGATCAAAATTGGTACAGATACACTCAGTTTACAGGTTGCAGATTAGACCTTTGATTTTGCTAAAGTTGAATCTGAAAATCATAATTTTGACTTCCATAGCACAATTTGAAGTGATATACAGAGACCAATTACAAGGGTTCTCAAGAGCTCTACTGTCCTCATAGAAAAATAGATAATTTGATTAATTTTGTACAGGAATCAGGTTGCAGACGAGAAATCAGTGGCTTGACAGAAAGTTGCAATTGAATCGAGTGGAAAGTGACGACAAGTCAATCCAAGGTGAGTACTCTATCCAGGGCTTCATAAGTCTATATGAACCTTAGATCCGGTCGTGTAATAGGAAATCAAGGCCTATTTAGAGAAAACATCAGTAGAGTATCCACCGAAGAAAGCGTGAATCAAGGAAACTCCTTGCACACAATTCCTGAAGAAGTATCTGACACTTTTTCAGATTCAACATCCGAAATGTCTTCTTACTCGACTCACTCGAAAACCAGAACGACAATGCGCTATAAGCATATACTCTCTTTTTACAAGACTAACCATCATGGAGCCCAGCTTTACTTGGTTCCTAACGAAGAGTATGCTATTCGCATTGATGACCATGGTATTGAGTTCGAAGAAGAGGTTAGGGCAAACAAACAAGGAAAAATGTACATGGATCGAAACGGAACTCAATATGTACAAGTCAAAAAATCCTAATGTGGTAGACAAATGGGGATTAGAAGTAAACACTATAATCCCAGATATGTCAGCAAAAGAAGGACCACCAACTTCGGAATTCGAGGGATACGATCAAGTAGACTTGAAGCCTTTGAAACGGCTTAGTATAGATAATCCTAGGATCAGAATCTATTGTTGGGAAGATAGAAACATAAAAGATCTTTTGTGGACTTCTCATGCTAGACCAAGACAATTAACGGAATGAAGATCAACTATATCTTCAAGATCAAAGATAAGGGACCTGTTTACAGATTATTATAACAACTTTGTTATGATGACTCCTGACGAGGTAGAACAAGCCAAATACCAAGGGTATTCCATACGGCATTGGATATTGGGTCAAGGACCAGAAACCACTCCAAGGGACAAACATCGTGAGAGATCATCTTAGAGTAATGTGAAGAAACCAGAAACTGCCTCATCACGTAGAAAACCGGGTGACACTAAGGCCAGTCCATGGCTACATGAGCCACTATTTCGACAGACTAGTTTGAAGGACTCGAAACAGGACCAACTCCCAGAAGACCTGGAGTTGAGCCAAACAAACGTGTCAGACCAACTGATTTTAAAAAATGGGTCAGAAAATACAATGGATCAGGGGATCCATATGACCACTTAGCAAGCTTTAAGCAAGTGCTAAGAGCAGAGTGTATATTCGATTTCCATACTCAATTCGAGGGGTCTGGAATGACATTAGAAGGAAAAGCTTTGACATGGTTCCAAATCCACCAAGGTCGATCATGGACTTGAACACATTAGCTCAAGGATTTGTAGCTGCTTGTTCTAAAACGGGGATTAAACATAATACGGTAGCTCAAATCTACAGCTTTAAACAGAAACATGGTGAGTCTGTTAGCGATTGTGCGACTCAAATGAAACAATACATTGCCAGATGCCCAGAGAAGGAGATACCTGCAGAAGAACAACTTGTATCATTGTTTCTGGAGGGACTGCTAAGAAAATAACTTCATGCTATACTCTATAGTAAAAAGAATACAACCCTAGAGGCGTGTGTGTCTGATGCTATTGACCTAGGAGACAATTGTGAGATCTTCAATGAAGAGGATGTCCCTAAGGATAACCAAAGCGATAAGACAACATCCACAAAACCAGCACAAGTGGGAATGACTGCTGCGACACCACTCTCATCCATAGAAGATATGCTAAAAAGGATGAATGACATGATGAACAATATGCAAAAAGTACCTACGAGAGGACCAGGAGAGGGGATACCCCCACAGGGAAAACCAATTAGGCCACAAAAATGGTGTGCAATCGAGGGTAAATGGACCAACCACCAGACCCACGAGTGCTACTTCAGACCAAAGTATGATAGGAATGTTCAGTACGTGCCCATGAGGCCGTAGGGACAACCCATGTACAGATATCAGCATAATATGGCCCAAGCTCAAAGACCACCAATGGGTATGGAAAGACCTCAACCTGTGTTGGAACAACAACCTCCATATCCAGGGCATAATGCGGTGCCTCTAAAGTACATGCACTTAGAAGGAGTCATAGATGAACAATCATTAGTGCCTATTACACCCTATGCAGAGCCTAGTCCATCTACAGTAATGGTAGAGGGAGATTGGTATAGTCCACATCCACCACCAATGGAAGAAACCATGACTTATGCTCCACCAGATCTTGCGCCAATGTACTATGTAGCTAATCAAGGTGTCAGACCTCCCATGGGAAGACCCATGATGAGGCCTAGAACAGGAAACTATCATAATTGTGGTGTTGATGACCATTGGAAGAACGAATGTCCAGAGCCTGACAAAAACCTCAAACCAATTGAAGCCTATTGCATACAATTTTGCAAAAAGGGAGGAAATTTTCCAGAAGATTGTCCTAAGAACCCTTTGAATAAGGGAAAAATTGTAGTAAACGTAGTCCAAGTGATGCCTAGTAGCTCATCAGAGAGTGAACCAAATGTTCCAATCAAGTTAATCACTAGAGCCCAGGCAAAGAAAAAGAAACATAATTCCTTTGATGATTCGGAGAACACGAAAGTTTCTTCTCAAAGAATCAAAAGGAGCAGAAGCAAAAGATATGAGATGAGAAAACAAAAAACAACGGGTTGAAAACGAAGAGAAAGCATAAATTCTAGCCCAGGACAAGTTGAAAGAAACTGGCAGTGAATTCAAGGAAACAACCGTGAAATCTGGAGGATCCATTCTGGTCGATAAAATTTTTGAGCCTATTAATGCTGCCTTGGAAGCCTACCAAGTAGGACTTAAAGTAGGCCAAAACATGGAAAACAAATGGAAAAACTATCCATCTCCAAACATGGAAGCAGCTAAGCTGGAAGCTTATCAAAACTTGGTAAGAATCACGCAAGAACTGGATAAACAAAAACCCAAGCTTGAAAGTATTGCAAAACCGGAAGAGCTTGCGGTAGAAGAAACAAAAGAAAAATCCGATGTGGTGGAAGAACCCCACCTTGAAACAAATGAACCAGAGCTTATAGTGTTGGACAACGAAGATGCCTTAGATAGAATTCCATTCATAGAGGAAGATTGGCCAGGACACTTATGGAAAAAAGTAAGAGAGATCAATGATGGGAGCCTAAGTTTAAGGTCAGCTCCTATAGAGGAAGTTTGGTTAGATAACCTACCATCTGATATGAACATGTATTTACAATCTTTGTACGGGGATTGCGGATCAAAGGCTTCAAGAATATCTATACCAATGACATTAAAGACATTACCTTCTTACTTGGGAGATAACGAAGATGAATTTATCATTTGCAAGACCACTCAAGTAAAAAGAGCCAAACAGACCCTAGAAGTATACAACATTCACTCGATCATGTCTACACCTCTCCAATGCACTCTTACTTTGGGAGAACTGTTGAAACCCAGGCCATACTTATGGAACGATTTACAAAAAAACCTAAAGAAGGTGGGGATAACGGGGTTAATCTCTAAGAATCTGGGCAAGTTGAAAAATAAATGGAAAATAAAGAGATTCGATCAGTTCCTATGAATCAGATCGGAGAATATTATGGAGGGAAAGAAGGAAACACTACCCTCCCAGTGAAATATGATGACATTGAAACCATGGCAATACTGGATAGTGGGGCTGGAATAGCCATAGCCACTAAAGTAGTATGGGAATCCTGGGGACAACCAGCCATTAGACAAATGTGAATGAAATTACAGTTGGCTGGCGGACACATTGAGAGACCACTAGGGCTACTAGAAAAAGTGATAGTCAACTCCTATGGAATTGAATATCAACACACTTTTGCCATAGTAGACTTTGGAAAAAAAATCAACTATGAAATCATATTGGGAAGACCTTTCATGCGACAGGTACAACTTATCCAAGGTTGGGGAAACGACTGTACTTGAAGCAGGTGGGATCTATCACAAGAGTCAATCTAAAAGATCACACCTATAGAGATTTCTTGAAAACACCCATCCAAGAGTTTGATTCAATCTCTTCGGCTGAAACTAAACTCCCATCTTGGTTAAACAAAGACACTCCTATTTGGATGTGCGGAGCTTCAGAAAATGGAAGCTTAAGACGAGAGGAATGTATCCTAGAAAGGGACTATATAGACGAAGCCTACATACGTGAACCCTTTCCAGAACATTTATTCAAACCAGTCGAGTGGACTCAAATCTTAGAGACAATGGATGTATGTGTGAATACATCTATGCCTACTCAATTTTGCAATGAGGATGGCTATGAAATAATTCTCATCCAAATGATGTCAATCCTTAACATTGAAAACAAAGATGAGGAAACAAAGGACTTGAAGCAAGCTCTCAACAAGACTTTTTTTACCTCTATTACGATGCAATTGATGAGTTACATGAACACTCAGGTACCTCAGAAGATTTGGGGTCAGAAAAAGAGCATACAAGAGCTCAGTTACTTTTAAAGGGAGGGGAAGAAAAGTTTTTTGACTTTCCAAACCAGAAATCAAGAAGACAAAAATGGTATAGAAGAAAGAGAGACACTAAAATCGTGAAAGCATGACCTATGCCATCAATCTCCAATAAAACACAATTCCTAATGCAGATAGATGCTAATGATTGTGTCAAGGACAAAATAACGGGCAGATATCCTTCAAACAAAAACTTAGAAATGTCTCAGACATCGAGAAAAGCAAGGAAGGGTACTCACGAAGAACATCAGGATAAAAAACAACTCATGATCAGAGTCGAGCAAAAAAAGAAAGAGTTGAAAAATCTCTAAAGGAGATATACACAACCGAAATGGAAACCACGGAAGAGGATGGTAAGGATGTAATGCATGTTCCATCCCATTACAAAAAGTATACTCTCCAAGATCGGAAATCATAATTGAACAACCTGTTAGGGAACTACGAAAACAAGGCGAGTCTTACGAAGGACCTGAACACGCAAAAAGGGTAGACTTAGCTGAACCACAAGAAGAGCCTAGATCGTCTTACATTGCAAATGACCTAACAGAAGAAGAAGAAAAGCTTTTGCCGAGCTTGTTAAAGGAATACCAAGATATCTTTGCTTGGTATTACAAGGATCTCAAGGGTGTCAATCCAGAAATCTGTCAACATACTATACCCATGAGAGACGATGCGAAACCAAGTAGACAGAGACCATACACTTATAACGAAACATTTGCCAAAAAGATCAAAGAAGATATTGAAAAACTGAAGAAAGCTGAATTCATTTACGAAATTGAACACACAGATTGGGTGTCTCCAATTGTGGTAGTAACTAAGAAGAATGGGAAACTATGAGTGTGTGTCAATCTCAAAAAAGTGAATGCAGCTACCATTAGAGACAACTTTCCTCTTCCTATAACTGAGCATGTTTTAGAACGAGTGGCTTGAAAAGAAGCCTACAACTTCTTAGATGGTTTTTAGGGATACAATCAACTATTGGTTGACCCAAAAGATCAACATAAAACTACTTTTGCAACATAATGGGGTATATTTGCCTATCGTGTTATGCCTTTTGGGTTAACTAATGCTCCAGCCACATTTCAAAGATTGATGAGCCATGCTTTCAAAGAATATCTTCAAAAATTCTTGGAAGTATACATGGATGATCTATGTGTACATTCGTCAATCCGGACTGATCATTTTGAACACCTCAAAAAGCTATTCGAGAAATGTAGACTTTATAGGATTTACTTAAATCCTAAAAAGTGCACATTCATGGGAAGACAAGGGAAAATTCTTGGACATATAGTGTCTACAAATGGAATAGCTATCGATATTGAAAAGATTCATGTCATTGCTGATTTGTCGAGACCAACAACAATAAGGGGGTACAAGCCTTCATGGGACATTGTGGATATTATCGACAATTCATCTACATGTATGCTATAATTGCAAAACCCATGTATAGCTTGATTATGCACTTTGAATGGACCAAGGCATGTGAAGAATCCTTCATGAAGCTTATGAAAGCTCTCACCTCAGCTCCAATACTTAAAGCACCCGATTGGGATAAAGTATTCCATGTACATGTAGATGCTTCAAACTTTGCTATTGGTTGTATACTAGCCCAACCAGGGAGATGGAAAAATTGACTTTCCTATTTCTTATGCTAGCCGACAATGTTGGAACTAGGGTTGCAGAGAAACGCACACAGCTTGGAGAAGACGAAGGAAGCTCAAGGCACACAATAGAGAGTGTGTTACTTAGTGTGCAATGGAAAGATAGATAGCCCTAGACTGATGGGCGTATATACAATGCACGGGGGAAAAAACCTCCTAAAGAGGGAAAATGTCCGGCGGTCCTAGTGTGTTGACACACATCACTACCACATGTATATGGTAACAAATCCCCCCTGGAGTGATGCGGTGAACGAGAGCTGGCACATGAGTAAAGGGAAGTGCCATGCCCTAAGGACATAATCAGTCCACAAAGGGAGTGAGCCCAAAGCTTTGCGGAAAGCTTCAAGCTTCTCACAAGACAATGCCTTTGTGAAAAGATCTGCAAGGTTGTCCTGTGTTGGCACATAAGCCAAGCTGATCTCTCTTGCTGAGAGCCTCTCCCTGACATAGTGGTAATGCACCTCAATGTTCTTTGTGCGAGCATGAAAAACTGGGTTCCTCGCAACTGCCGATGCGCTCTAACTGTCTATGTAGAAAGTGTTGGCAGTGTCCTGTCCAACACCTAAATCAGCCATAAGGCGTCTGAGCCATAGACACTCAATTGTAGCTGTGAAGAGTGCCCTGTACTCAGCCTCACAACTCGACGTGGCCACAGTAGGTTGCTTCTTGCTCAACCATGATATACATGAACTGCCAAGCATGAAACAAAAACCACTTGTGGACACTCACGTGTCAAAACAACCAGCCCAATCTGAGTCCGAAAAAGCATGTAAGTCTGGCGGCAAGATCCACCCTTGGGATAAAACAAGCCAAGATGTAAAGTGCCACTAAGGTAGCGGAAAATCCTCTGGACAGCCTGCCAATGCTTAGACCCTGGGCTATGCATAAATCTGTTGACTTGTGAGACTGCAAATTGAATATCCGACCTTGTTTTGCATACATAAATTGTTGAGATGTCGAGCTCTACATCTTGAGTTTGCATCCACTACGGGTCTTGGCCGCTTACGGCATTTACTCACTGGCGCGTTAGGTGACCGACACGGAGGATCTCTACCAGTGATTCTACAGCTGGACTACACTTATAGTGCCAGCCTAGTACGCTTCTAGCGAGATCACACTTAGTGATCGCATGTACATATATGCTACTTTTCAGTTTTAGCACTTAGTCATTTTGTACTCTCTTTTCTTAGAGAAGAAGAAGAAGCTTTCCATCTCTGTGTGCTTTGTGCTTGTCTTGTGTAGCTCTCTTGCATCCTCATTCTTTACATGGTATCAGAGCCTGGTGTAGGCAAGAGAGGCTAAGAGAGCAAGATCATCACAATCCCTTCGTTCGCAATCCATGACCAGATTTTTCGTACAAGTTTCTGAACAGGTCTCCAAAGTGCAGTACACAGAGATTTATTGTACAAGTACAGTGGTTGTATGTACGCTTGATTGTGGACACTCGTTGAGTGTAGAAAGAGTTACAGGTACCACGATAGCAGGTTCAGCAGATTTGTAGGTTTTTGCAGATTGCAGCTATTTTGTCTTAGTGCTTCAAGATGTCTGACGGTTTCAGTCAGATTGTTACTGAGAAGCTTGAGAAAAATAACTACCCTGCATGGAAGTTCAGAATAACAAATTTCCTAGAAGGAAAAGGTTATTGGGACTATGTAGAAGGAGACAATGAAAAGGAACCAGAGATTCCTGAGGCAAATGCTAAAGCAGAACAAAGAAAAGCTTTGAGGGACTGGCAACAAGGCCAGAGAAAAGTGATGTATTGGCTTTCTATGAGAATCACAGATGGCATGATGGGCTATCTACAAGATGTTGAAACCCCCGCCATTGCATGGAAAAACTTAGGCAGAGTGTTCGAGGTGAACACCAAGGCCACGAAGCTTCAACTAAAGTCGGAGCTAAATCAGGTTGAGAGGAACAACCTCTCCATCAATGATTATTCTTTGAAGATCAAGAGTATCATCGAGGCTCTTGGATCTATTAAAGTCTCAGTGGAAGACGATGACATTGTCCGTGCATGCTTGGATGGTCTAGGAGATGAGTATGTACATTTCAGGTCTTCCATGAATACAAGAGACGACATCCCCATGTTCCAAGATTTGATTTCTATGCTTATTCTTGAGGAGAAGAACCTTGACACATCTTCTTCTCATGGCAAAAATAATTCTCAACAGGCCTTCTATTCTAAATCCAACAGAGGTAGAGGTAGAGGTCGTGGTCGAGGCCCAAGGGGTTGTAGGGGCCAATTTTAAGAAGGTCAATCAAATCAAAACAATACAGGTGGCAGGGGAAACCAATCTCAAGGCAGGGGGAGTCAAAGAGGTCATGGTGCAGGATCAAGCAGGAAGCAACATACTGCAGATAGCAGAGAATGTTGGACTTGTGGTGAAAGAGGTCACATGTCACATGACTGTCCAGAGGGAAAAGCAAGTGGAAAGAGAGAACATGGAAACTATGCATCTACTAGCAGAGATGCAGATGACAGCAAAAATGAGCGCATATTTGTTATGCAGCATGTAATGAATACAATGACTACAGAGAATTCCACCCAAGATGATGTTTGGTATGTGGATTCAGGTGCCTCTCATCACATGACGTCTCGTGGAGAGTGGTTTAGAGATATGCGCAAACCAGATGTGTCAGGCTATGTGCAGACAGGAGATGACACAGCTCACCCCATTGCTCATGTAGGGGACATACCTCTAAATACGAAGAGTGGGAAATCAAAGTACTTAGCAGATGTACTTCATGTCCCAAACATTACAAAGAATATTGTTTCTATTGGACAAATGGTTGAGCAGGGTTTGCAAGTTCGCTTCAATCCCAATAGCTGTTATGTAGAAGATTTCCAGAATGGCTGTAAGCTGATCACAGAGGGCAAATGTGTGGGCAGAATGTTTACGCTGAATGTAGACATGCCTGAGGTAAAAGCTGCATTATTTGCACAGGGCACAGGTGTTGTGGCTGATGTTGACATTTGGCACAAATGCATTGGCCTTGTCAATGAGCAGAGATTGCACAGCATGCAATCAAAACAGATTGTAAAAGGTTTGCCCAAATTCAAGGTGGATGGTATGCATAAAGTGTGTGCAGCATGCCAATTTGGAAAATAGTCAAAGGGCTCATTTCCACATGAGCGCAATGTATGTAAAAAGCCACTTGAGGTGGTTCACACAGATGTTTGGGGTCCAACCGATACTGCAAGTATACATGGTTGCAGGTATTATGTCTCTTTCATTGATGACCATACAAGGAAAGTATGGGTCTACTTCATGCGTAACAAAAATGAAGTGTTTGGTCACTTTCAAGACTTCAAAGTCATGATTGAGAAGGAGACAGATATGCAAATCAAGACATTGAGGTCAGATGGAGGGGGAGAGTACTTCTCCAATGATTTTTCAGATTTTCTGCGAATGCATGGTATACATAGGCAATTTACATGCAGATATACTCTACAGCAGAATGGGGTCGCAGAAAGGAAAAACAAGCACATTGCAGAGGTTGCACGTGCATTGATGAATGAGAAGAACATGCCTCATCATTTCTGGGTTGAAGCTATAAATACAGCTGTGTACATTATGAACATGACACCTACAACTGTGGTGCATGATGTAACACCTGAGGAAAAGTTTACAAGTACAAAGCATGATTTGGCACACTTGAAAGTGTTTGGTTGCATAGCTTACGTGCATGTACTAGATGAGTTGTGTAGGAAATTGGATCCTAAAGCAGAGAAATGTATTCTTGTGGGATATTCCCTTGAACAAAAGGGGTACAAGTGCTACAATCCTACTACACGAGAATTACGAGTGACCAAAGATGTAGTCTTTGATGAGATGAGCAGTTGGTACAGTAATGCACATGGCACTATTGGGTCTAATGTAAAAGATGATGTGGTTGTACAAAATGTGAGGCCACAGTCACAGGTTTTGAGTGGACCACAAGAGTCCTCTTCTTGTGGCTTTGTTGAGAAACCATGGAATGGTAGACTACGTACGCAGGTTACTCCACCAACAGGTACAGGGAATGTATCACGAAAAGGAAAGGAAAAGGTTGATGAACCTCCCTTTATGGCTGATGCATCATCAGGTTTTTCACATGTAGACATGGATTCAGATGGTTCTGAACAAAGTCTTGATGAGGAATTTGGAATTCCGGCTGTCAGGACACCTGGTGTAAGGAAAGTACAAGAAGATGCTAGAGGGCAAAGGAGTGACCCAGGACCGCGCAGATCTAACAGAGTCAGAAATCCAGTTCATAAATTGACATATGATGGGTATCTAGCGCATCACCAAGCCTACATGGCTAAGGTGATATAGGATGTGGAGCCCACATGTTTTGAGGATGCAGTTGGAAATGTGCATTGGGATGATGCAATGAATGAAGAGATGACAGCATTGGAAGCAAACGACACATGGGAGTTGGTGCCATTGCCAAGTGGCAAGAAAGCTATTGGCTGTAAATGGGTGTATAAAACTAAGCATAAGGTTGATGGTAACATTGAGCGTCACAAGGCAAGGCTGGTCGCAAAGGGTTATGCACAGACGTATGGCATAGACTATGAGGAGACCTTTGCTCTAGTGGCAAAGATGAGGGCTGTGAGAGCTGTCATAGCAGTGGCTGCATCTAGAGGATGGATTATGCATCAAATGGATGTAAAGAGGAAGTGTATATGGATCAGCCACCTGGTTATGTCGATCCAGGTTACCCAGATTATGTATGCAGACTTCTCAAAGCTTTGTATGGTTTGAAGCAGGGCTCTAGAGCATGGTATGATAGGATTTCCAAGTATCTTGTTAGTATTGGGTTTAGGAGTGCTCATGCTGATCATTCACTCTATGTACGTGAGAGTGATGTGGGGATTGTGGTCATTACCATATATGTAGATGACCTTATTATTGTGGGTGACAATGCTATGGAGATTGACCATGTGAAGGGTCTTCTCAAACATGAGTTTGAAATGAAAGATTTGGGCGAGTTGCGCTACTTTCTTGGCATTGAGGTGATCAGGACTCCAGAGGGTGTATGGCTGTCACAGAGACAATATGATTTGGACATGTTGTCAAAGTATGGTATGGCTAATGGTAAGCCAATTTCTATTCCCTTGGATGTGAATGCAAAGCTAAGTGCAGAGAAGGGTGATGTTGTTGAGGATGTCAAGATGTCCAGGAAGATTGTGGGTAGTCTAATCTACTTGACTATCACGAGGCCAAAATTGAGCTACACAGTAGGCTTGGAGAGCCAGTTCATGCAGCTTCCAAGGAAGCCACATTTGGATGGAGTACGATGCACACTTCGGTATGTGCAAGGGACTCTTGACTACGCATTGTTCTATGCAGCAGATGCGCCATTAGCATTGTATGGGTATACAGATGCAGATTGGGCAGGTAGCATTGTTGATAGGAGATCTACGAGTGGATTCATGTTCTCTTTTGGGAGTGTTGCTGTTACTTGGCGCAACAAAAAGCATCCTACGGTTTCTTTATCAATCACAGAGGCCGAGTACAGAGGTGCAACAGTTGCGGCGTGCGAGGTAGCTTGGATACGCACATTACTTGAGGACTTGGGAGTGCAAGTGGACTAGCAGATTGTCATCCATTGTGACAACCTCAGTAGCATGCAGTTGGCTAGGAACCCAGTGTTCCATGCCAGGACCAAGCACATAGAGGTCCATTACCACTACGTTCGAGAGAGAGTGTTGGCGGGCGACATCGACTTGGTCTACGTCAGCACAGAGGAGCCGATAGCGGATATCTTTACCAAGGCCCTCAGAGCTGAGAAGCTTCGACGTTTCCGGACTATGCTTGGACTCTGCGACATGTAGAGCTCGAGGGGGAGTGTTGAGATGTCGAGCTCTACATCTTGAGCTGGCATCCACTACGGGTCTTGGCCGCTTACGGCATTTACTCACTGGCGCGTTAGGTGACCGACACGGAGGATCTCTGCCAGTGATTCTACAGCTGGACTACACTTATAGTGCTAGCCTAGTACGCTTCTAGCGAGTTCACACTTAGTGATCGCATGTACATATGTGCTACTTTTCAGTTTTATCACTTAGTCATTTTGTACTCTCTTTTCTTAGAGAAGAAGAAGAATATTTCCATCTCTGTGTGCTTTGTGCTTGTCTTGTGTAGCTCTCTTGCATCCTCGTTATTTACATAAATGAAGCAACCAACAACAGTTTGATAAAGAGTGACATCAGCAGGATCGCCAGCATCATGTATACTCAACTTCAAACCTGTTTCCATGGGAGTGGCAATAGGTTTTCAATTCTCAAGTCCAAACTTACACAGCAATGTCTCTATGTAACTTTTCTGACACAAGGCAATACCACCATCACACTACTTAAACTGTATACCCAAGTAATGATGCAACAGCCCCAAATATTTCATCTTGAAATTAGCATTCAAATCAGCCTTAAATTCAGCAATATGTGTCTCATTTGGTCCAGTGATCAGCAAATCATCAACATAAAGAACCACAATGAGAAGTACATCACCCTCACGCTTTACATACAATGTGCTTTCTGTTGGAGTGTTACGAAAGCCTTGCTTGACCAAATGAGTGTCAGCTTTCTCATACCAAGCACGAGGAAATTGCTTCAACCCATACAAAGGCTTGTTACATTTGCACACTTTGTCCTCTTGTCCTTTTATGACAAAACCGCGAGGCTGCGTTACATAAACTTCCTCAAATATGTCACCATTCAAGAAAGCAGTAACAATGTCTAATTGATGTACATCCCAACCAAAATGAGCTGCCAATGCACATAGAAAATGCACAGTAGTCATACGACAAGTGGGAGCAAAAGTCTCTTCACAATCTATGCCTTTTTGCTGTGCATAACCCTTTGCAACAAGTCGAGCCTTATGGCGATAAATCTCACCATCCGGCTTGCATTTCAACTTGTAAACCCACTTCGTACCAATGGCCTTTTTGCCAGGAGGCAAATCACATAAAGTCCATGTGTCATTTTCTATGAGTGCATCATATATTGCATGGCAGCCATCCAATTTTCTGAATTCTGTGCTTCATCAAAAGATAGAGGCTCCTCAACACCATGTAAGCTAGAAACAGCCAAAGCATAACAATCTACTGCATAAGATGCATGGTGAGAGCCTGAACAAGTACGTCTAGACAAAGGTGCATCCAATTTACTGTCACGCACAGTGTGGGTCAACCATTTTGGCATACCTCTAGCCTGCTCATTTTCAGCCCTTTCCTCATCAAGTACATCATGTACATCTGCATCAGTAATAGGCTGATCTAAAACATTTTCAGAAACCCCCATAGGCTGTACATTTGCCTTATTGGAACTTACATTCGTATTTCCACCACTGAAAAGAGGCAACAAAGTGTCATAAATGTCCTGTGAGCTTACATTACTGTCTCTAGTACATGACACCAAGGGCTGAACAGAATCTTCCACAAACACTACATCTCGTGAAACGAGAATACGTTTTGTTTGCGGATGATACAACCTGTAACCTTTACTTTCAACACTATAACCAACAAAAATACATTTGACAGCCTTATCATCCAATTTTCTGCGCTGCACTTGTGGCACCAAAGCATATGCCAAACAGCCAAAAACACGCATGTGCTCAATAGAAGGCTTTCTATCATGCCATGCTTCATATGGAGTAACAGACTGCAAAGCTTTTGTAGGACACCCGTTATGTACATAAGTGGCACACATGATGGCCTCAAGCCAAAAAGAATGCGGCAAAGCTTGACTTTTGACCATACATTGTGCCATTTCCGTCAGTGACCTGTTTTTCCTCTCAGCAACACCATTTTGTTGAGGTGTATAAGGCACTGTACATTGGTGTTTTATCCCACGACTAGCCAGAAATGCATTAGATTCATGAGACATATACTCCCCCCCTCGATCGGAACGGAGGGTGCCCATAGTACATTTCAAGACATTTTCAGCCATAGCCAGAAATTGTTTGAAGCACATAAAAACTTCGGACTTCACTTCAAGCAGAAATACCCATGCATGCCTGGAGTAATCATCAATGAAAGTCATGAAGTACAGGTAATTGCCCAAGGACGGAGTTTTCATGGGCCCACAAACATCACTATGCACAAGCTGCAACCTGCATGTGGCCCTAATTGAACCATCCTTTGGAAACTTAGAACGCTGCATTTTACCCAGAATACAGCCTTCACAAACATGTTTGACAAGTGCTTCAAGAGGCGGCAAAGAAGCAACCATATCAAATTTCTGCAAACGCAGCAAACTGGCAAAATTCAGATGACCAAAACGTGCATGCCAAAGTTTTGCATCTGAAATAGCCCTTGAATCTACAATAGCATTTGAAAAATTTTGTCCACACTTGTCATACAAAGTGAGCTTTTACAACCCACGGCACAAAATCCCAGATGCAACAATTTCATCACCAAAACTGAGATCATGAACTGTACATCTGTCATCCACAAATTTGACTACAAGTCCAAGTCTAGACAAGAGATCTTCTTGATCCCAGGTACATAAAGTGCATCAACAAGTGTGAAGGAGTTGCCATTAGCAGCAGTGAGTACAATCTTTCCAACTCCCTAAACTGGATAAGAGGCGTTGTTGGCACAAGTGACTGAATTCCCATGAGGGACAGACTCAAGAGAAGTAAACAATTCACGATGGGAGGTAATGTGCTTTGTAGCACCACTGTCTAAATACCACACATGTGAATCTGCAACAACTGACAAGCATGCATCATGGACAACAGGATTGTAAGTGCACTCTGCGCTAAAAGCCCATTCTGCATCAACATCAGCATTACAGTCTCCTTTCACAGAAGACTCAACAATGGCTGTATTTGTAGTGGAACCAGCATTTGCAGTGGAACCACCCTCTTTCTTCTTATCCTCTTTGGCCTTCAACTTAGGACACGACTTGATCAAGTGATCATTAGCTTTACAATAATGGCAACTCATCTTCTTCTGCCAGTAGAAGCATTAGGAACAAAATTTCTGTCACTCGCAGCAGAACCATAAGAAGTGGCTGCATTACTGTTACCACCCTTTCTTTGAGAAGCAATAAAAGCATGTTCAACTGCACACTGCCTAGTCCTTTTTTTTTTGGAAAGTGACTCTTGCAACAACAATGTGCATAATGCATCAAACTTGACAACTTTTGGATTTCCTTGGGTCAGAAGTCTCCAAGTACTAGCAAAAGTCTGGTAAGAATGTGGTAAGGCATCAAGAACAGTCTGCACAAGGGAGCTGTCTGAAATGACTTCTCCTGCAGAAATAAGTTGCTCATTGATATCCTTGACACTAGCAAGGAAAGTGTCCATATCATCTTCCTCATGCATAATCTTCGACTCCGACTCTTTACGCAACAAAGAAATTTTAGCCTCATTGCGACTTGCATAAAGACCAGCCAAAATATCCCAAGCCTGTTTTGCTGAACGGATGTGAGGAACAATGGTGCGCTTCATAGACAATGCAGTTAATGCATGAGCCTGTGCATCCTTAACATCCCAACGAGCTTGTTCTGCCGTAGGCAAAACAACTCTAACAGCAGCAATCCTTGCAGCAAGACCTGCAACATCTTCAACATCGCCTACATCTTCAGAACCAGGACATACATCAATACCCTACACAATTTTCCAGACGCTCTTTGACACAAGAACATGTTGCATCATATAAGCCCACATAGGGTAGTTGTCCCCATTCAACCTGTCCTCAGCAGGCAAATATCTTGAACACATCTGTGTTGTTGTTGTCAGCCATGGTAAATGTTGCACCTGATGTGAAAACTGCCTGCAAATAGGAGAAACGGAGCGGGAACAACACATGCTATATAGCACAAACCGTAGAAGACAATAAGGCACCTATTATGCAGAAAACAACACTGACAGAAATTCTACACAAAATGACGAAATAGCATGTGCAGTACTGCCTGAAGTGGAAACGGAGGCCGAAATGAGCCCGAATAAAAAATCTGAGCAGACTAAGCTTTACGAGCTTACCCAAAGTATTTGTCGACCTGCGAACGCTTGCCAAAGCTCACTGAAATCGAAGAAAGTGAGTGGGCGTGTGCTGGAGCAGCTGGCAACTAAGCCCGGGAGGACGCAACCTGCTCTGATACCAATTGTTTGAATTAGGGTTGCAGAGAAACGCACACAGCTTGGAGAAGACGAAGGAAGCTCAAGGCACACAATAGAGAGTGTGTTACTTAATGTGCAATGGAAAGATAGATAATCCTAGAGTGATGGGCGTATATACAATGCACGGGGAAAAAAATCTCCTAAAGAGGGAAAAAATGCCCCAGCAGTCCTAGTGTGTTCACACACTAGGACCGCAGTGGTCCTAGTGTGTTCACACACATCATCACCACATGTATATGGTAACAGACAATTGAACATGGCAGAAAATAATTACACCACCACTGAAAGAGAAGGACTAGGAATGATCTATGCTGTTAAAAAGTATTGACATTACCTATTAGCCAACAAGTTTGTGTTCTTTGTGGACCACCAAGCCTTGTTATATTTGGTCAACAAGCCATGCAGCACAGGAAGAATAGTGAGATGGTTCAGCATTCTTCTTCAATTTGATTTCACTGTGGTTGTAAAAAAAGGCACTACACACCAAAGAGCAGATCATTTGTCAAGGATTGTTTCAGGGGAATCACCTAAAGGGGTAGACGATGATTTACCAAATGCCTATTTGTTCTCCGTGGAAATGATACCTAGATGGTCGGAAAACTTTGTGTCATTGATGACAATAGCTCAAATGGATTCACAAATACCACTTCCTATCACAATTGATTTAATCGAGCAATCGCCTATGTATCAATTACTAGCTAGAAGGGTATATAAGAGAAATCGAGACGCGATATTGCTTTTATGCATTAACCCTGAAGAAAAGGATCAATACCTAGCTCAAGCACATGTTACCATAGTAGGACTTCACTTTGCGATAGACCAAACTATGCAACAAATCTTAAGACTTAGAGTATTTTGGCCGACTATGAGAAGAGATGTTAGATCTTTTGTAAGATTGCCCTCAGTGTCAAAAACAACCACCCATTCCTCATGTAACATTATTTCAAATGTCACCTGTCCCTAAGTGGAGTAACTATCTGGTTACTTACTTATCGAGCAGAACGTTTCCTGAGGATATAAGTAAACATCGTCAAAGAGCAATTGAAATCGAAGCAAGAGACTATGCTCTTATTGGGATTGTATCAGAGAGGTAAAGATCAACATTTGCGTCTTTGTGCAAATGAACACGATTATATTCCGATTATAGAACAAGCACATGCTGGATTAGTTGAAGGTCACTTTTCTAGTGAGACCACCGCAAGAGCAATCTTGATGGCAGACATATGGTGGCCAACACTTTTTACAGATGCCAAAGAATATGTTCACAGGTGTGATGCTTGTCAACGAGCAAAAATGCCAACACGAGTAGATAGCATGCCCTTAAGACCAATGCTGGGGGCTAGAGCCTTTGCAAAATGGGGTATAGATTTTGCTGGACTGATACAGCCACCTGCTTATAGAACCCAAGCTCAATATATCATTGTAGCTACGGACTATTTGACCAAGTGGGCCGAGGCTAAAGCGACTCAAAAGAATGATGCCAGAACCACTGTTGCCATTCTTATATGAGTATGTATTCACAAGATATGGACTGCCAATAGAGATTGTCAGTGATCAGGGAACTCATTTCCTCAATGATGTAATAGAGTATTTGCTTAATGAGTTTATGGTTATCCATAACAAATCAGCTCCCTATCACCCACAAGCAAACGGACAAGTTGAGCATACGAATAAAATTCTTAGCTCAGTACTGAACAAAGTGGTTCGTTCAGGGTGGACAGACTGGGAAATGAATCTCCGTGCTGCTCTATGGGCTTATTGAGTTTCATTCAAAACAGCTCTAAATGCTACACCCTTTAACCTTGTTTATGGTCTTGATGCCATACTGCCAATAGAATTTCTATTGCCGACATTAAGGGTAGCACAGACTCTTGAGTGGACTGGACATGAATTGTCAGAAAGACTTGAAGATTTGGAAAAGCTAGAAAAGCAAAGGCTAATTGTTATAGCTCATATCTATGCACAAAAGCGGAAACAAAAACAGTTTTTTGATTCTCACTTAATCACCAAAATCTTCAAAAAAGGGGACTTAGTTCTAGTCTATTCCCTTAAGCAACACATTCCCAAGTTTAAGAAAAAGGGAAACGGACCATTTATCATTGAAGATGTATCTCCAAGTAGAGCAGTAAAATTGTCCATCCTAGATGGTGAACCGATGGCTAATTGGATTAGTGGATGTCGTTTAACTAATGAATTTCTAGAGAGAATACATGCAGCCAAACAAAGGAAGATGAAGCGACAATAGGTTATTGATGAAGCCCAAGAGGAAACTAGACTTCGGGTACTCAAGCGTACAGCTACTCTCAAGAATCAACAGATACCAATTCCCATCAACACTTCGGAAATAGATGATCGGCAATGGGAATTACCTAAAGACGCAGTTTCAACAGATGACGACTGGTTAGATGGAATGGATCTGCGCATCAAAGTACAGCTCAACAATCATAGCACCAATGCTTTGGTAGACACAGGAGCTAGAGTGAATGCAGTCCACATACAAGAAGGCAACAAGTCAAGCATTGACCGCAAGAATAACGACAATCAAAGGATGCAACAAGAATCCAACTCCAACATTGGGAGTAGTCAACTTGAACATGGTACTACATGGATGTTCATGTCCGCATCACTTTGTATGCTTTCCAGATGAGCACATGAATGAGACGATGATTCTTGGCATTCCTTGGATGCGTACATACAAAGCAGTACCAGATTGGGATACGAATCAGATAAAGCTATCACTTAAAGGAGGGCAACTCATTGTTCCTATTGCACCAAGCAAGGAGAAATGGAAAAGATGCAATCAGAAGACCATTCCATGAAGCAAATCTTCTCCATCTCCTCGACAACCAAATGCTACAAGTATCATACAAGGAGTCAGGAAAATTTGGGTACCAAAAGCACAACTTGTGGATAAACCAAATCAGATCTAGGTGCCTAAAACTTCACCAAAGAAACAGAAGACAGTTCCAAGGATTCGAGCACAAAATTGAGCTGCTATGAACAAGGAACCTAACATGAAAAAGGTTTGGAAGAAAAAGGAGCACTTATCTTCTCCACACACAATGAAACCAAACAAACAGTGGTGAGTTAAGTCTCAATAGGCTCTAAAACACTATACAGCACCAAGCCAACCGAGCTACCAATGGCGAGAAAAAGCTTGACAACCGTCTAACGTGCTACCAACAGCTCAAGCAATCAGCGTGCTAAAACACCCTGATGGTACTATCAAAGAGAGAGCACATAAGCTACAAGATTTTCTCTTTGGAAGACATCAGCAACAAACCTCGACATCGAAAACCCTTGAGTTATTTACTCAAGACCCAGCTCTTGCAGCACAGCATATTGAGTTAAATTGCATTGATCTTCATATCATGGTAGAGCCAATCACGGCTATACATAGACACACTTGTTCAACCCATGCACGCAGTCGTCCCGGAGAACTCCATCTAGGAGGGGTGGAAGGGCATGGCACTAAGTGAAGGGCACTAAGTACTAAGTAATTAAGGGCAATGTTTGAAGAGGGAGGAAAAATTTACATGTTAACGTGTGATTTTTTGCAAAATTACCTAATAATGCCCTTATAATTCATCAACAAGGGAAAATTCACTGAACATATCTTCCCGATGAGTGTAAATAGTGTATATACTATCAAAAAATCATCAAAAATAGTCCTTTTTAGGTATTTTTCATCATTTTTGTTGATAAGGAGGCTTAAAAATGGAGAAATCCAGCAAAAAGCAATAAAGATATATTTTTCAAGGGATTTTCTTAATTATTGGATTTTCACTTTACTTTTCTAGAGCATTTTGCTATTTTCTTTGATTTTTTTGAACAAAAAGGTCAAAAATTAATAATAAATAGCAAGAAACTCAGATGGAAAAACAAAAGACACGATGGTGATCAGAAAGACAAGGTGGACAAGCACAAAAATTTTCAATAAAATCAGAAGACGGAAGCGGGAAGCCTAAATTAGGCGGCGAGGCCTACTTTTGCACAATTCTTGCAAAATGAGCTACAGGAATCCGATTAGGGAAATTTTTGAGTCTAACATAGATTTCACGGCCTAGTAGGACTAACGGGGGAATCTAGGAAAATTTGGTTCGGGAAGTCCAAGTATAGATATCCAAGGTAGGCTAAAACCACCTCATTTCCACTTGGAGCCTTTGCAGAGAGAGTTTTCGGCTTCTTTCGCGCGTCATTACCGGAGCCCACAGTTGACCTTTTTCAGCGCCCTCTCACACGAGACATGAGGGGTAATTTCTTTACTCGATAATGATCCATTTTGTACGGCCGGTAGCTAGTTTAAAACCTTAGAAAAAACCCTAGAATTAAACCGAGCAGTGCACGAAGACCTACGACGTAAAACTGACCATAGTGGCCTGCCAGCCTGACCAAATTGGATGGTATTTGAACCATAGCATGCCCTAACATAATCGAACCTTTTCATACCATCAGATGACCATTCGGCTGGGGTCAAGGGGGTCCCCAGTAGAGAAATTAGGGTTTTTGGAAAATGCCAGAATTCCGACCTGACTCCACATATGGTTTGCTAATGAGGTTCATATACAATGTATATGATTTTCTTGGTGAAATCCATCAAGTAAAGCCCTCGAAAAGCAAAAAACGGCTCGAAGGTTACAAAGTGTCAAATTTGACATACGAGGCCAATGAGCCAAAATTGGACAGGTAGCTTCACGACTATGTTACGGACAAGTCCAAAGCCTCAAAGTTGACCGACCAACCCAACAGACGGAGTAATCACAAAAAACGGTGATTTCAGAGTCGACAGAGCACAAAGTGATGTCGGCATGACCAAACTTAACCAAATTCAATTTAGGACTTGTATTAGGTGTTTGAAACATGTTTAGGTCAAAATTTGTGAGATTTGCAAAGTTTTTGTCACTGTAGTAAATAATCGCAATTATTTACTTTTACATGTGTGCGCTCCTTGCCGCACTGTCGAAGCAAGGGACTTGCCAATACACCGTGTGCGAGCCACAAACGGTTCCAAGCACACAACAAGCCTAAACTAGCAAGCTCAAGAAAACAAAGGGTGTGTCACTCACCGCTCTACGCTTGCCTTTGTGGTGGATTCCTCGCCGCGATGAAGAAGAAGCTGCAGTCGTGCCGCGCTCAACCGCTTCGCCGCCGTCGTGCCTTCGTAATGCTCGATCGCACACACACTCTACCTCTCTCTCTCTCTCACACACACACACACAAGGAGGTGAAGAAGAAGAAGATGGAGATGGAGCAAGAGCACTCTTCAATTGCACAAATGAGAGAATTAGTAAAAATTAGGTTTAGTTGGCTTTTATAGGAGCTCACCCCATTCACACTTGGGCGCCCATGCTTAGCCAACTAACCCTAGCATGTTCGTGTTAGAGTGCGCCTCTCATCGGCGATCACTCTACCTTTCCCTATTGGTCCGACAAGCCCGGTACCTGACTCTAAATAATACAACGTTTATAGATCATAGGGTGTCCGTGTGCCGTGAGGGTTAACATGCCCCCCTTCCTGATGTAGATTCCGTCCTCGGAAGCTATTGAGTTGAAGCTGGTTCTTCGAGGTGGAAGAGCATTTGAGATGAATGTCCTTAGCCTTCTTTAGTCACTGCAAAATCAAACAACATTGCCACAGTAATTGCATTCTCTTAAAAAGCATATGCAGTTTGAGGTAGACAAATTGATTGGTCAAAGAATTTCAAACAATTTGGTAGCAATGAACATTAAATTGCAATGTAATCAAATGCATAAACAGATGTAAAGGTAGAAAATTAAACAAGTCTGGGGTCGCTAATTTGACGGTCGAAAAGCACTAGAGATCGAATATTAATACCATGGGTAAGCTTCTTAATTTTCTGTGGTCAATTAAGTTGTTTAATCGCGAGAGCCAAGTATTCATGTTCGAGGGCTGACTAGAGGCTATATCTAGAAAACCTTGTAGTTAAGCTACCATAAAAGGAATTTCTCATGAAATCATCACCTGACTGATTACTTTTTCTTTGACCCCCCCAAGTCTTTTCACATTGATTCAATTATGATGTGTGTGCTTATTTTGTATGCCTTGGGTTTTTTGCTTTTCAAGGAAAAGCGCCCACACTGGGAACCTCTAGGGCTCTAGTACCATAGGCGATACATGTGAGTGAAGTACCAATTTAAGCAGGGATTTCTCTTCCAGCTTAAAATTTTACATTGTGGCACTTTGATTTTTGCTTGTTCATTTTTAGCATTTTAATTTGTAACTTTGGGGGATCATATAACACTGTTACCCTCCCCAGGCTCATCACATTAGTAAACTCCCTTTATAATACTTAAGCTAAAGGTCAATAGGGTTAAGCCCACTAGAAAGCCCTAGTACATTTCATACAATGCTGCCTAAATCGGATTAAGAACCTAAGTAACCATTGCTTATTAGGAAGGCATTCCCCATGGTATTAAGAGAAGATCTCTAACACCTAACTTGGTCAAACTAGCTTAGTCGGACTGCTTGATTTTTACACCTAAACAAGTGATTATGACAAAACATTACATTGAATTAAATGTTTGATACTAAGCCAATGCGCTGAATATTATGCTACCAATCACAATCAAAGCAGACAATCATAGATGCAAAAAGATAAGGGCAATGCTAATGGATAAGAAACACCTGTTTGTGTCGATGGTCGCGCTTGATCTGAAGTGTGAACGAGAGAAAGGTTACATGAAGGTCCAAATCCTATCAATAGCAACACTCTCCTGTACACACTATGAAACAAAAGGAATACCTCCAGGAGGCACATTAGTGGGAAAAGAGATCTTTGCTAATCACTCAACTCTAAAACAGAAACACTCCTAACGTACTAATCTTACCTACCCTCCATCACTCAAGTGATGAGGATCAAAGGTGTTTCATGACATAGGTTTCTGTTTCAGTGTACCAAATGTGACATGTGTAGGTCTGAGTCAATGTTTTAACTTTTAATGTGCATACTCGTTTGCTAATTGCTCTTGCTCTTCTTTTTTTTTTTTATAGTATAAAGCTTTATATGTACATTCCCTAAGATTAGGAGATATAGAGGTCAGGGAAAAAGGTTGAGAGGGAAACAAATGAATGATGGATGTCCACAAACACTCCCCCCTTCCTTGGGTAGATCATACCGTTTGAAATGAGCTTGTCACCCTTTGAAACCAATTGTTCCAGTTGGTAATAGGTGAGGATTTTTGCCAGTAGTTTTCTATTACCCTAGGTGCCTTGTCAAGTTGCAAGGGTGGTAAGGTACTCTCCCAGGATCGAGCTTGAAGGGGTTCATCAGGTGATTCTTGAACACTGGGAGGTGTGGATTCTTTTGTAGCTTCATGGAGGTCCACTACTATAGATGGAGGCTGTGTAGAAGCTTTTACCTCTATGGATGTATTACATGAGGAGCTAGAATCTTCATGGGACTCCCCCTTTCCTGAGCTAGGTGGAACAAATCGTTCTTTCTTTGGTACCCAAACTAGCTCGGGAGCAGGTGTGTAGCATTCTGTGATTTTTTCCTTTTCGCGATCATTGATTCGTTTTGGAGCTACGGGATTGGGCTCATTTGGGTCAGGTGATAGGTAAGAGCACAATCTACGTTTTGGCACCCAGATTTGATCATTTCCTTGATAGTAGCCAAACTAACGCATGGATCGGATGCGTCTATGACCTCGACGCAGAACCGTAGAACCCGTCACATATCGCCTTCGAAATGCAAAGCGGTTGTCCTCGAGTGCAGGTTACAAATGCTCATACTTCTAACATTTATGCACCTTAAAATCTCACAAGTGATCATCCAGTCATGCATTCTTGTGTCATGATGGCTTTGCACAAAGAAAATCTAGTTGCATACACCTCTGGTGCGTCTGAAAATTTGTCTTATGGACAGCCCACAATTTGCGTTGACTTGCTGATGTGGCAGCCTGTACTAAATCTCGTGTTTTACGTTGCTGTGTTGACGTGGCACCTGTACGGATTTTCATAATTCACACTGACTGATTTTCAGCGTCAGCTTTTGGGCCAGATGCTTTTGAGTTTGAAGCTTTTCATGTAACTGCTTTTCATAGGCCAAGGGTCTTTAAATATGTGCCATGAGCTCATTCTCTGGCACGCTTCTAGGTGAAGGTGCGGTGATTGGAGTACCGGCGTTGTACCGTGTTCAAGCAATATAAAGAAATATCCAAAGGGGCCCCAAGGTTTGGGGCCAATGCTCTCTTGGGGGGTGGAACTTTGCCACTCCTTGTCTCGTGTTGTGCATCTCTTTCAATTCAGTTGCTATTTGAAGTCCTTAAAGTTGGTTCAATTTGTTCTTTTCCGTTGGCACGTGGTGCTCGTCCCCGTGACAGAACGTTCTCCTGAAGCCATGTGCTTAAAAATGCCTTCGAAAAATTGAGAGATCTCCCCAGAATTCTATCGAGACGAGGCCCGTAAAGGATTTTGTGGTACAGAAGAATACATTTGGGAAACCTATCGAGGGACAACTGGGTCCACCGAAGGATTTAAAGAGCCCAAGTAATTGTGCAGGGCTTCTAAATCAATTCCATCACGTGTCGGGTTCGTCTTTTTTTGTTCGGGAAGTACACCAATTGTCAAGCCACATACTATGCGTGGGTCTCGTCTGGTTACCTTTGTGTAGAAGGGTTGGGAGGATTCTCTTGCTGAGTAGTGTGGTCAACCTGTCCTTCGTCCATGTCGAAAAGATCTTGGATTCTTTATGGCTTTTTCCCTTTAAGACAGAGGGATGAAGACAGGAGTGCTCCCGATGCGCAATGGACTAAGGGTAGGAATAGCTAGTAAGTCCAGGACAAGGACACGAAGATTTTTTGACAAAAAAGGTTTGTACAATTTGGAAGCGCTCTCTTGCTGTCTGTTACAAATTGATGATGTGGCATGACCACCCGTAGGCCAGATGATGAGTGGTAGAGACGATATCGATTGGTGACGTGGCAGGCCATACGGACGTGTGCATGCTTTTTGCACTAACTGTTGATGTGGTAGAACTGTACGGAATTTTGCAAGTTGCGCTGACTGCTTTTTACTGACAGATTTTTGACCAGTTGATTTTGGAAGACTTTGCTTTTGATTTTATGGCTTTTGGGGCTCTACTTTTAGCATTCCTTTATAAGTTTATAAGGAGCCCAGGGGCCTCACTTCTCAAGGCATTTGGACGCAAAGTCCGAGAGCTGAGGACCCACGGGAGTTGTACTTTGCTCAAAGATCAATACAAAAAGAAATACTGAAAGGGGCGCCAGTCTTTGGGGCCAATCTCTCTTGGCATGTGTTTCGAGTAGTGTTGTTATACGGAAGCTTAAATGCAACGTGCGTGCCTCGACGATAGTCAATCTATCGTATGGTGAGTAACAATTACTATTTCGTGATTTTTGACACTGATAATGAACTCACTGAAAATGGCGTGTTGCCGTGGGAATGGCATGTTCCCTCGTATTATTAAAATTGGGGAGGACTATGCAAACTCTCCTATGCAAGGAGACTTGCATGTTTTCTTTTTTTTCAAATCATAAAAATGGGACAACAAAAAATCAATAATATCAACATCTTGTATGATTACAAACATCGAGCTCAATAAAACTCTAACCCTCCTTGTGGTTTTTTGCGAGGTAAACCTCTGAAAGACAAGGTCGATTTGCTTTAGATTGTCTTTGAGCAGATACAATGTGAGTGTGTTTCGCCAAATGCAGTGACATACGTTTACGCATTGAAGCTTGTGCCACAATCAAAGCTACGAAGCTGATTCATGATGAGATTCTAAGGCAGCGGCTTTTGCAAAGCCATGTCGCGCTAGGTGGTGCGCTCATGGACATGTAAATTTGAAATGTCGTCTCTTGGACAATGTCACTCGTGGATGGGAAGGGAAGAGCTGTCTTCAAATTCAAATCGCCTATGCTTGCACCTTCTAACCTTGTTGCCTTACACAAGAAATCAACACGGTTGAGAGAATTCATGACGAGATCACCATATGAAGCAGCTTTGGCAAATTAATCAAGAACCATTGCATGCCAAACTTGCATGCGTGAAAGATATCAAGCTCTCTCTCTCTCTCTCTCTCTCTCTCTCTCTCTCTCTCTCTCTCTCTCTCTCTCTCTCTCTCTCTCTCTCTCCATTCATTTTCTTTTTCAGGGATATATACTCTTGTTGAATCTTCAAATGACACAATCACACTTACACAAGAAGATTCAAGATCATCGCGTTGTAAACACAAGACCATGTCTAACTTCGGGTCATAGGATTTATAGAAAACAAAGCATAATCTCTCTTTCTCCCTCTCTCTCCCCCCAGTGTCTCTCTCTCCCTCATAGCTTTTCCCTTCTAGGTTCTAATTACTTCGTTAGTACATAGCGAGATTAAAAAATTTTGCTTTCTCTTACCCTCGGACTCACTTCAATTCAATACAAATGCAGCTAACGAAGCACTCTAGTTCCAGTCACTTTACATGAAATGGGTATGTTCATGTTTTTGTGTTGGAAGTGGTTTCATGAATTTTCAGCCTCGGAGATTCTTGAAGAAGGTAGACGCATGACTATAGACGGAGTTGAAGCATTGAAGGAGCCATATATGACTTTGTGTCGCTTTCGGCACGGCCCAAAGAAGCAATCGTTGTAGACCTTTATGAAGTTCAAGTATCGCACGACCTAGACATCAGAGTGGGCAAGGGAAGAGTCCTTCCCAGGATTCCAGAAGTTGTTGGCGATCTCCCTCGATGCCATACAGTTCGGTACCAGTACCTCACTTTGAAAAGGAGGGGATGCCACGTGCACATCTAACCCTATGTATACGTGGACAAGCTACTTCATGACATGGGTTAAATTGAGTTAGATTAGGAAGTGTTCTGACATTCGCAGATTGTGCATGTCCAGGCAGTTAGAGTAGATGCATATCCTCTGGTTGCACACAACATGACCATCAGTTTTCAGTCAAAACCCATCAGGAGCATTTTTACAGTGCATAGACCTATTTTCCCTATTTTAGCCAATTTCCACTTATTATTTTCAAGTGACTTTTGTTGGGAACTAGGTAGGGCAAATTAGCAAGTCAAGTACATAAGAAAACCTAGCGTTAGCACTTTCTGGCAGCAGAGGCAGCAGGGACACATTCACAGTGCACCTTCTCAGCAAGACCCCCCCGCGGCAAGAAGACTCAGCGTTTTCAGCCATCAACAAGAAGAGCCAACGTTTTTCCTTCCATTGCAGATCAGCCCTTGCATTTTGCATTTGCAGGCAAGCCTGACGACATCAGGACTCACCAGGTCAGTAGCGTTTTTGCACCAGGACACTCATCAGCCTACCGCTTTTGATTTGCACATTAGTCCCTAGCATTTTGCAGATTCATCGCGATAAGATTATCAGAAGCATCAACGTTTTCATTTTTCAGCATAGACACACCGCAGAACAAGTCCCGAACCTTGCAGATCTCACCTTCCCGCATCAGATCCTCGCCGCACGGTCAGATCTAGCGCAGTTTGCAGTTTCAGCCCGGAAAACACAGATTTCAGCATCTGCGTTTTCAGCGCGTCGTCGTTGTATCATCATCATCGCCGTCGTCATCGACATAGAGTCAGAATTCAGTAGATACAAAATTTGCAGATTTCAGCCATTAGTGTTTTCGTCGTCCTCATTGTCGTCGACAAGTCCAAAGCATTGTAGAGATTTGTGCAATCAATAATAGACTGCTCTCATCATAGAGAGTGGGGCCTCTGGAGGAGGGTTTGACAACATTTTGGTGTCGTATTCTTCTCTCTCTATCTCTTAGTCTTAGCACCTTCATTCAGAGTGTTTATCCACTTTGTTTGTGATCATTTGCACTCTCTCACTAAAGGAACGGAAGGCTCTCCCTTCCATAAGTAAAAGGAACCCTTGAGCACAGTTTGGAGCACTCATCTTGAGCAAAGTTCAACATTCACTTCTGTTGCACCTAACACCTGAGGCGGGAGGCAGTACCGGAAATTCAAGCGATTTAGCAGAGAATGAGAACGGGCCACCCCGGCCCTCGCAGTATGAACTAATGGAGATGCAACGTCAACAGCGGGTTGACGAGTGCGCAAAGCAAATGCTTCAGTTTGCTAGGGATCCCAAGTATGCAAAATTTTTGACCCAACAATCGATAAATGAAGTGCATACTCAGCGGCAGAAAGCCATTGAGTTCTAATTAAACCGACATTTAAGTAACCTCCTACTCCAAGGATGTTTATTGAAGAAGAACTTCATGATGTTGTCAAGACACGAATGAACAGCTTCTGGACACGAAGAAGCCATCGAAGAAACCATCGAAGAAGCAATTGAAGGAACAAGGGGAGTGACTATCCCAGTTGCTTAGGCCGTCAATCTTCTTTTGCAACCGCACGAAAATAGAAGAAGCATGTACGTTTCGAAGGACTACCTAGTTCTTTTGTCTCCTCTTCCGAAAGTTCTTCCAGCTCTTCCTCTTCCGACTCGAGCGAGGAGGATAGAAAGGGCAAGAAGCGAAGCAAGAAACAAAGTTTTGGAAAGAACAAGAAAAAGGCAAAGATTAGATCCCGACCAATTTTTGATAGTTCTATGGAGGAGTCATTCTCTGACAGTTCGCACTTCGACGACCACATGTTTTATGCAAAGAAGAAACACTTTTACAGAGCCAACTAGTATGATTTCTTCGAAGACAAGAACAAAAAGTCAAAGGAATTGAAAGAGCGTGGACAATCAGTGAAATTTGAATCCTTTTCTGGATTTCAAGATGCTCCGAAGGCTTTGGCTTTCTTTTCAGTAGTTTGATATAGCCTTCTCTGGAGGACATTACTCAAAGCACTCCAAGATCAGGAGGGTTGCATCGTTTTTGAAGGGAAATGCACGAGTATGGTGGTCCACTCTTCTTCTGAGGAAAGAAGCCCCGACCAAGTGGTTGAAGTTTAAACGACTCTTCATTTCTTCTTGGTTGACTCAAGAGTACGAACGAGATGTGAGAACTGCTTGGAACCATCTTCGGATGACCAAGGGTGAGTGACACTTTGGACGCATATTGTGAAAGGTTTTGGGATTCTTTTCTACCGACCTCTTTGTTTAAGAGGTCACTTTCAAAGAACAAATTGAGTGGTTTTGCTGCGAACTCCCTACAAAGATCTGAGATTCCTACCTTGAACAAAAGTCTGAGTCCATACAACAATTGTTGGGACATGCTAAGCGGGGATTCTCGATACATTCGGGTAACTTGACCTAGCCCACTGATGAAGTTTTGACTCAGAGGACCAGGCAGACCTTGACAAACGACAATAGAAAGAAGAACTCTCAAAAGAAGAATAATGCACGACCTCGTTTGACTGCGAAATAGAGAGCTGACTATCTCAAAGACTATCTCAAAGAGGGGAAGTGTTTTGGTTGCGGGGAACAAGGGCACATCTCCGCAAAGTGGCCCAAAAAGGCACAACGAGGACAGACTGAAGAAAGGCTTGAGAGTTCTAGAGCAGTGGAAGAACGTGGTTAAAAGGCAAGATGAAAGCAAAACTGGTACCGGATTGCATGGGATCCGGACCACGCCAGATGGATGAAAGTACGGAACTTTGCCACGCAAGGGGCAAAGTAAAAGATAAGGAATCCCTCATCTTCTTTGATGGAGGAGCCAAGGCCAACTTCATTTCACTTGAATTGAGCCATTTGGAAGGGTGTGACGTCCTCTTAGGACTCCCTTGGTACCATAAGAACAACGCCGTCGACTATCGGGCCTAGAAAGTGACTTTGACCAATGAGAAGGGCAAGAAAATCGTACTTGATATACAATTGGAGAGCGAGTCCATACCTATTGTATCAGCTTCGATTATTTCAAAATTAATGAAATCCAGTCTTTTTGTTTACTCATCAATTTGAAAGAATTGAATGATAAACATCGAACGATCATGGCTTAATTGAACAAAGAACGTCAAGAATTTCTGCACACACATGTTGACTGTTTCTCAGAAGGCCTACCAGGCGAGTTACCTCCATCTCGTCTGGAGGACCATACTATTGATTTAATCCCTAGAACCACATCACCGAATCGGCCACCTTACCGTGTTAGCGGAGCTAGTACTAAAGAAAGACGAATCTTGGAGAATGTGCATTGACTATAGAGCTCTCAATAAAATCACCATCAAGAACAGATTCCCGATTCCAAGGATCGATGATATTCTTGACAGACTTCAAGGATCCTCTTATTTTAGCAGGATTGATTTGAAAAGCGGATATCATTAGATCAGAATCGCTCCGAGAGACGTCTACAAGACAGCGGACAAGCTTTGGTTTATACGAATTTTTAGTGATGCCTTTGGACCTTACCAATGCTCCAGCAACTTTCAACCGAATGATGGATAGGATTTTCCGAGAGCATTGATCTTTTGTGGGCACTTTCTTTGATGATATTATAGTTTTCTCCAGGAATGAAGCAGAGCACCAATACCATCTGCTACAGGTATTTCAGGCATTGCGTGATCATAGATTGGTTATTAATGCCAAAAAGAGCGAGTTTTTCTTGTCGGAGATACATTTCTTGAGACACATCATCTGTAAGGTGCAGCAGAATGAATGTTGTTCTTTCTCAAGATGAGTGATCCATATTTGCTCAAGGTTCCTTTTAGTTCTTATGGAAGGGAGAGCCTTCCGTTCTTAATGGAGAGTGCTATGATCACGAACAAAGTGAGTGGACACTGTGCGTGCAAGTGTATGAGACTGAGAGATAGAGAGAAGAGAGATACGACACCAGAGACGACGTAAAACTTTCCTCCGAAGGCCCCACTCTCGTCACAATGATGATGCATGGACTGATGCAACTCGAGGCTATGTTGGTGACGACAACGGGGATGACGACACTGTCCTGAGGGCTGAAATCTGCAAGCTTCTGACTGCTGTCCAAAAACGCTAACTGCTGAATTTTCGGGGCTGTTTTGGACTGCCGAAAAACGCAGGTTGGCTGCGTTTTCCAAGGCTGAATCTGCTTGACAAAAACGTTGATAGCTGCTGTGATCTATGGTTGAAAACGCTGCTGAAATTGATGCTGAAAAACGCTAATTGGTCTGCTGCGTTTTGGGCTGAAAACGCTAGGTGATTGCTGACGATGGGGAGATTTGGAAATGCTAGGTGTAAGGGTGGGGCTGCGGTCCAGCATTTGCTGAAAATGCCAAGGCAAAAAGTGGGCTGTTGGTGAGGATGCAAAACGCTAGGTCTTGAGGGAAAACGCCAAGGGGATCCTGGCGAGTCTTGCTGAGAGAGGGGGGAACCTGTCTCGCTGAAGCCTGCTATTCTCCTTGCTCATCTGCCAAAGAGTGCTAGCTTTGGTTTGCTTATATATTTTCTTACCCAAATTTCCCTACCTACTTTTGTTGGAAAGTCACTTAAATTAATAAGTGAAAAATGTCAAAAATAGGTAAAATAGGCTAAATGCATTGGAAAATTCCCATGACTGATTCTGATGGGAATGCTTATGATCATACTGTGTGCAACCAGAGGATATGCATCTAGACTAAGTGACTGGGCATGCACGGTCTACAAATAGACTCACAAAAGTGCCAGATCACTTCTAATCTAGACTGACTAGATTGACTGAACCCTGATCATGCTGTAGCTTGTCCACAGACACATAGGGTTGGATGTGTCACGTGACATCCCCTCCTTTTCAAAGTGAGGTACTGGTACCGAACTGTATGGCGTCGAGGGAGATCCCCAATAGCATCCGGAATCTTGGAAGGGACTCTTCGCCGGCCCACTCTGATGTGTGGGTCGTGCGGTACTTGAACTTCATAAAGGTCTGCAACGCTTGCTTCTTTGGGCCGCGCTGAAAGGGACACAAAGTCTTTTGTGGCTCCTTCAATGCTTCAATTTCGTCTAGAGTCCTGCTTCTTTCTTCTTCAAGAATCTCCATGGCTGAAAATTTCTGAAACCATTTCCAACACAAAACCATGAACATACCCATTCCATGTAAAGTGAGTGGAAAAAATCTTGTCTTCTCTAAAGACTGTGCATGCAATGTAAATGAACCAATAGACGGAATGCCAAACCGTTCACCACATACACGCAAACAATGAGATCAAATCTTTCTTTTAGTATCTAGAGCAATCAACTGTGGCAATTCACAACAGAAATGCCCATGCTTGGTGCTCATTCTTTCATGTGCTCGTTCTACGAATGTGTCATGCCAAGGAAGAGACATGGAATGTGACTTCCTTACATACATACTTTTCAGCTTTTCATGAACAATCCGCATACGTTCGTGCTCATTCATGAGTGAAACGTGCTCAACGTGCAAGATGTCATGCCTAGGAAAAGGGATGACATAAAGACGCTGACGAAAATATAGCAAACGATCACGAATGAAACACTCGAACAATGCGTGCGTATCAATCATGCGAACACATAATACTTCCTGTGAGGGTTCTTTGGACCTAGACTCCAAAGCCAAGATCGATCCTTCGTGATTGATCGAATCTGCAACGAGGTTAGCTTTGCTAGAAAAATCATCAACTAACACATCATCCTTGTGAACAAGCACATCTTCATTCATGCAACTCATCATGCTTGTCTTTATCATCCAAATCATCATGCTGATCATTGTCAATCAAATCATCATGCTGCTCACAATCATGCAATTCCTGTGTGTCATGCTTTGGAGAAAAAGAGAATGAGAGAGTCTCCTTCGCATGAATCTGTTCAATCTTGTCTTGCATATTAGCAATGAGAGATGGAGAATGAACAATGTCCTCTCCATGAATGACAATGGGAGAATCACTTTTGGCATTGAGAGTAGAAGTGTTAGCCTCCCAATCAATGAGAGGGTTAGCATCATGAAACCATCGAATGTCCAAAATCATATCACATCCTGAGAGAGGAGAGATAACAAATCTTCTAGTGAAGGCATCTTTTTGAATTGCAAACAACACATCAAGGCACTCCTCCGTGATGAGAGCGTCCATACCTGAACAAAGCCAGAGACCTCGATAGGAGATCTTTGACTAACTTCTAGGCGGGCTCTCTCAACAAGAGAGGGACTGATCACATCGTGCATACTACCTGGGTCAAATAATATGACAAAACGCTGCCCGTCATATGACCATAACATTTAATGAGAGAATCATCAATGGGAGGGTCATAAGAAACTTGGGGCACACTCGTGTTATCATTAATTGCATTGACAGAGGAAGTGGGTTCTGTGGATTCTTTAGATTCATTCGATTCAAGCTTAGGACATGTTCTTTTTATGTGACCCTTAATGTGACAATGAAAACAAACTGACCTTCCTTAGAATAAGTGCTTTGCTCTTCCGATGTGATGTATCCTCCTACAATTCCTTGTGCTACCTTTTCATGTGGAGTAAAGCAATTGTGTTAGCCTTACCCTTAGATTCATTGGAAGAATTCTTTTCTGAGAGACTGTTGGAAGATTGGTTAGAAGAGTTACCATTCTTACTGTTCTTATCGTTCTGAGGGTTCTGAGAAGTCTGCGAGGTACTTGTGGACGTCTTGTTCTCCTTAGGCTTTCCCTTGTTGTGCTTCATCTCCTGTGCGAGAGCAATCGCTACCGCCTTGTTGAGATCGATTGGATCGAGCACCTTGACATCGTACTTGATATACTCGTCCAATCCATAAAGGAATGCCTCTTTGCGTTCATCATCCGACTTGCGTAATTGGGTACCTAGCTGCAAAACACGATTAGAAAAAGACATATCCGGCATACCATTTTGCTTGAGAGCGCGCAATCGTCCTTCAACCCTGCTAGGTACTGAGGTGGCATAAACCGCGCCTTGAGCTTGTCTTGGAAATCAGCCCAACTAAAGGACAGGGGCGTGAGTTTGTTGGCTTCCTCTAGGTGCGCGGCTAGCTGTGCCTCTTGCCATGCGTGGTACCAATTGATGGCATCACCGGCAAGGTACATAGCTGTCGTCAAAACTTTGCTATTTCCTTTCTTCTTAGTTGTCCCAAAATAAGCATTAAATTGATGCAACCAAGAATGAATAACCGTAGTATCCATCTTACCATCATACTTACTGAAAGTCAACTTCTCTGTGACTGGGTTGTTGGAATCCGCATTGTGGCTTGCGCCACTGGATGAACTCCCACGATCTTTGGCTGGTTCGGACTTCGAGGCAAGTACTTGTCGAATCAATTCTTGAGTGCGTAGTTCTCGTTGAGCCTCACGCTCGATCTCCAAGGCCACTCTTTGAGCTTCACGCTCAGCCTCCAAGGCCACTCTTTGAGCTGCACGCTCGCCCTCCAAGGCCGCGCTTCGTGATGTCGCTTCCTCCTTTCTGTGTTCTTTTCTTTCTTTTCGTTCGTCGCGCTCGCGTTCTAAAGCAAGGCGATTTGCTTCTTGTTTGGCCATCATGTCCATCATCTGCTTGACCATTGCCTCCATAGGGTTCTAAAACACTATGGATAAGTGCTTGTTGTTGGGATAGGATGTGTTCCACAATTCATTATCTTGGAGTTATTATATTTTGGACATGATGTGTTCACAATTGACGAATGGGGATTCTTGGACGTAGTGTTGTCTACAATAATCTTTCTAAAAGGCAATCGATACTCAAGATGGCATTCTTCTAAGGAACAAAGTTGAGGGTAGCAAATCCGAGGTGTGTCTAGTGGAAGGTACCTCTACTGGGGTGTTGTCTATGGTAGCTTCTTCATCGACTTGGTCTCACTATTTATGTCCACTATGAGCTGCAGATAGGGTGTTAGAGTTTTGGCATCTCAAGTGAACTGCCCAATGTGAGCCCATTATTTATTTTGGCTTTCAGGTATTTATTTTACTTATTTGTCAAAGTCTGGGAAGGGCAATTTATTGAGGTTGCTATATAAGCAACCCCTTGCCTGCATTGTGTACACATTTAGTTATTCATTGCCAAGGTTGATTGGGGTGTTGTCTATGGTAGCTTCTTCATTGACTTGGACTATTTATGTCCACTATGAGCTGTAGATAGGGTGTTAGAGTTTTGGCATCTCAAGTGAACTGCCCAATGTGAGCTCATTATTTATTTTGGCTTTTAGGTATTTATTTTACTTATTTGTCAAAGTCTGGGAAGGGCAATTTATTGAGGTTGCTATATAAGCAACCCCTTGCCTTCATTGTGTACACATTTAGTTATTCATTGCCAAGGTTGATTGGTTTAGGAGACTCTCTCTCTCTCTCTCTCTCTCTCTCTCTCTCTCTCTCTCTCTCTCTCTCTCTCTCTCTCTCTCTCTCTCTCTCGTAATCACTCTCCTTGGTCTCTCTGCTTTCGCATCATCAACTTTGACAACTTTGTGAGGTGGAGCATCCCAACCGGATAAGGTTGGCCAACCCATCATATAGACTTGGGGAACAACACCTAAGGGCTACATGTCACACTCTCTCTCTCTCTCTCTCTCTCTCTCTCTCTCTCTCTCTCTCTCTCTCTCTCTCTCTCTCTCTCTCTCGTGATCACTCTCCTTGGTCTCTATGCTTTTGTATCGTCGACTTTGACAACAGTGTGAGGTGGAGCATCCCAACCGGATAAGGTTGGCCAACCCATCATATAGACTTGGGGAACAACACCTAAGGGCTACATGTCACACGAATGCTAGCTCAGTTGATAGAGCAAGAGGCTCTTGTGTCCAAGGTCGTGGGATCTTTGAATGACTCTTGTTTCTCAAGGCATCGCTGGTTATTTCTATCAAGTCTAAAAACTCTTTAGAATTTTCAGCCACCAAAACTGTCCCGAAATTCAGTAGCCAGAAGAACAGCCAGCGTTTTTGGTTTGCAGCCAATCTGTAACAGACTTGTCCAGCGTTTTCATTTTCAGCCTGTTCTGAAGCAAATGCAGTAGCGTTTTCAGCCTTCAAATCAGCAGCAGATTCAGCCTTACAAGCATTGCAGATATCCCCAATTTCCAGCCTCGAAAACACAGCCAAAACAGTCATTTTTAGCCACCCAAAACAGCCCAAAGATTTGCAGATTTTCAGCGGTAGAAAGACCACAGATTTCAGCCCTAAAGTCGTCGTCGTCATCACCGTTGTCGTCATCGGCATAGTCCCAAGTTGCATCAGTCCATTGCATCCGCATTGTACCCCTTTGTGCAAGCATAAGTAGACCACTCTCGCCGACGAGAGTGGGGCCTTCGGAGGAGGGTTTTACAATGTCTCTGGTGTCGTATCTCTCTTCTCTCTCTATCTCTCAGTCTCATACACTTGCACGCACAGTGTCCATTCACTTTGTTTATGATCATAGCACTTTCCCTTAAGAACGGAAGGCTCTCCCTTCCATAAGAACTAAAAGGAACCTTGAGCACAGTTCGGAGCACTCATCTTGAGGAAAGCGCAAACAATCATTCCGCTACACCTGACACATAGTGGTTTCAATTGCCATATTGATTATCCTTTATCAAAACCCTTTCAAAACTCCATAAGTTTCCAATCAAAGCTAGATGTACAAAACATCGTTCTTATAGTCGTTTTCAAATGGTTTAGTTATTGTTTCAAAGCCATTTTTGTTTTGTGTTCATGAGCTTTCCGAATAGATTTTACCAAAATATCCCTAAAACTTGGGGAAAATACCCAAAATGTCCTTCAAATTGTGAAATGCCTGAGAGGAAAAGAGAGATAGGGGACATTCTTTTTTTAATTTTGGTGTGTATTTTTATCTTGCAAAGGGTCTTTCTAATATTTAATGGGTCTCCTCTATGAGATGTATCAGCCTAGCACTTTGATTACATGGGAATGGCGATTTTTAGGTTTTCGTTCCCCATTTCCATTCCAACTTCCCGTTCCATATCCCTGTTCCGTGTTTTAGACGTTAGTATTTGTAACAAGGAATGGCGTTTCACACTTGTTGTTTTTCCCCGTTCTGCGTTCCAGTTTCCCGTTCTAGGTAACCATGGTTTGGCAAACTTGGCCCTTCAATGCAGCCACTTGGTACATCTTATAAGAGGGGGCCCTACAAAAACGTTACTAGTTGGGTCTTTGCACCCAACAAGTAGCTGGTTCCCACTCCTACTCTATTGCAATTGCCGCACGGTTCTCACTTCTCTTTTACATCTTTTGTGTTTACGAAGCAAATCTAAGTAAACAAAAGGACATTGTGTATCTTGACTAGTCACACATTCACTTTGTATTCAAGAAAGTATTTGAGAGAGAGAGAGAGAGAGAGAGAGAGAGAGAGAGAGAGAGAGAGAGAGAGAGAGAGAGAGAGAGAGAAGATTTGACTTGTGTAGCATGCAGAATGTTTTGGAGCGCTATAGGAAGGCTTGCAACCATTCTGACGACAACAACAACAACAACAACAACAACATGCAAGTAATTCTTTGTCTTTGTAATTGTATACATCAGTAAACTTCTTTATATATACTCTTTTGGTAATTACACCTCATTTGCATGCTATATATAGCATATTGGCAGCAGTGACAGGGTGACTCTTTTCATGGAGGAGGTTAAGAACTTGCCGAGGTAGGTGTAATTCATGTCAAATTCCGATAAATCTTCAAAATTTTGTCTAGTCCTTCAAATTAGTACTTAACCTGATATTTACAAAGCTAATTATTGTGACCACCAGCACCCTCATTGGTGATAATCTCGAGAGATTGTCGTCTAGGGATCTTATCCGTTTGGAGCAGCAAATCCATGAAAGCTTAGGACACATCCGTGCCAAGAAGGCAAGATCTCTCTCACCACAGGAGCTTTATATTTGTAACACAATGTAATTAGCTCTCTCCACATGCACTTTGTGTCATTACGAGGTATATTTTTCGTGTTGCCTTCTCTAAATATTCATTACATATTTTTATTTATTTTATTTTTACTTGTTTTTCTCGAAACCCTTGAAAAGGTGCAAGTGGACATTGCATGGCCAATGTGAAATAGTTGCAGCCAAACGGGTTTTTCACATTGGGAATCTAGGTTAGGTGGTCAGTGATTGGTCGGGCCAGTTAGCAATGAATTCCAATGAGTATGGAAGTAGGTGTGCACCTAAATAGAATTTGGGCCACTCGATAAGTCACTTACAACTTTATAAGTTCGCAGGGGTGAGGAAACTGAACCATAAGGGACATAGTGGACACACGTTAGTGCAGGCCAACATACACTCCAGCATCCCTCTTAGATTCAAATTTTGCGAGAATTTATGATCAACTTCTTGATGGGAAACATCATGAACATTATACGCTTGAGTGACTTTCTCATGATGCATGGAATTGATGCAACAGTGAAAGCGGTTGAGGCATTCTTCTATCGACCAACTTTACGTCAAGAAGGTTATACATTTGTATGTTCATGCCTAGTATGCCAAAAAGTCAAATTTGACAGGCAAAAGCAACCAAGATTGTTGCAACCATTGCCGATTCCTAATAGGCTATGGGAAAGCATAGCCATTGACTTCATCTTTAATCTTCCAATAACAGAACAGGTAATGATGGGATTTGGACTATCATTTGTAGGTGTAGTAAGGAGATTCATTTCATCCCTGTCAAGTAGACGATAAAGCCAGAACATATGATTAAGATATTTATGAACAATAGTATCACGGGATGCCTCAACAATTGTTAGTGACCGAGATCCACGTATGATGAGTTTGTTTTGGAAAGCATTGTTTGAGTGTATAGGCACTACATTAAAGTTCTCATCTTTGTTTCATACACAAAGTGATGGACAGTCAGAAGAGGCAAATTCTACTATCTTAGATCCGCTCAAAGGTTATGTATTAGAGCACAAAGCAACGTGAGAACACCATCTACCATTGGTTGAATATGCTTACAATAACACTGTGCATGCATCAACAGGTAAGGCGCCATCTCAAATAAAGGAAGGAGGGAAGAAAGTCCCACCCATTTTGCAGACTAAGGACAAGGTATTTGAGACAGACAAGTTTGTGTAAGATATGGATGAAACATACAAGAAGATATAGATAGTTCTTGAGAAGACTCCGGCTAAGTAAAAGAAAGCCGCTGATCGTCACCGTCGTGAACTTGTATTTTCACTTGGTGATTGGGTACTTTTGCGCTTTGAAAAGGCTAGGTTAAGGAAAAGGAAAGGAAAGGAAAGGAATGCTTGTTTTCAAAGCTCAATATGCGATACGCAGATCTCGGATAAGATGAGCAATGTAGCTTACATGTTAAAGCTACCAGGAGGCTGGAAAATATATAATGCTTTTCACGTTAGCCTTCTAAGGCCCTTTAATGGTGATGCGCCAAAGAATATGCTTGATAAGGAGTAGGGGGAAGTGGAAGAATTGCATGAAATTCTTGTTCTTGAGCAGATATTGGCACATAAGGAAAGGAAGGTTAGAGGAAAGGTTGCAAGATGCTACTTGGTGAAGTTCAAGAACTACCCATCATTGGATGCCAAATGGATGGAAGAGTCTAAGTTGGTTGATTTACCTCCAATATTGCAACTATATCTTGAAGCCTTTCAAACGGAACCCACAGTGACTTGATGTGTCTCTATTGGGCAATGTGAGGGCATGGTTCATGATCCTTAAAGGAGTAGTTAAGCAATTGTTATCTACTCTTTCCATATAGAATTTTAGTGCAGAAGTTTGTACTTGAGAGTACACTAGAAGACTTTTATGTTTGATATGTGTGGCAGTCAGTTTGGTGGGATTTCTTAATTATCCAACGCTACATTTTCGGAAGTATTTATATCTTTGATTCCCATCATAGAATTTTCATGTTTTATTTGCATGCAAGTGAGGTCGCTTGCAATATATCAAGGGTAGGGTATGTAACCAGGAGGTGTATTTTTCGTGTTGCCTTCTCTAAATATTTATTACATATTTTCATTTATTTTATTTTACTTGTTTTCTCCAAAATCCTTGAAAAGGTGAAAGTGGACATTGCATGGCCAGTGTGAAACGTCCGCAGCCAAACGGGTTTTTCACATCGCGAATCTAGGTCAGTTAGTCAGTGATTGGTCAGGCCACTTAGCACTGAATTCTGATGAGTATGGAAGCAGGCGAGCGCCTAAAAAGAATTTGGGCCACTTGGCAAGTCACTGACAACTTTATAAGTTGGGAGGGGTTAGGAAACTGAACCATAAGGGGCATAGTGGGCACATGTCTGTAGGAGAGCAATGTGCAGGCCAACAGGCACTCCAGAAGCCCTCTCCCAGCTGCCCCGAGGGTGCCCAAATATGAGTGTGGGGGTTGCATTTTCAGCTGTGAGTGGAGCTGCATTTTCAGCTTTTATGAGTGGATTTTCATGTTTGAAGCTTTAATGGAAAGCCTGCCTTCTTCCCTTATTTCATGTAGCGCAATGATTCCACTCTCGTTCATCTCTCTCCCCCTTACACTTCAGATGACTATGTACAATCTTGTGGATTTTTTGCGCGTTTGCCAAGGCAAGAAAACCTACAAATTACACAGCAAGCTATAATTCTTCGTTTTGGATTGTTTTGAGCAAAGCAAACACACCTACGTCCCCTTTCATTTGGACGAGTTTTCATGGGAGAAAACTCTCTTATTTTGCAATCTGTCGCGATGGAACTGTGTGTACCTGTGGGGGATTAGCAATTAGCTAATTTGGTTCTTGTCCAAAAGGTTAAACCTGCAAATTACACTAGGGAAGCCTTGGGGTGGTTATACTGGAGTTTGGGCACCTGTCAATGACCAAAACAGAAAATTACAGCATGCTGAAATTCATTTACAGCGCACGAGAAAGCTTCTAAAATGCAAGGGAATCCGTCCTAGACTTCTACTTTTCACTGACAAAGATTTTGGTGCTGCCAAAATTGGGTCACAAACCTACAATTTCAGCCCTTGACAAGTTCGGGTTGTTTGTTTGCAATTGTAATAAAGAAATACTGAAAGGGCACCAATCTTTGGGGCCTACAGAGTTTCGGTCTTGGTGTGTGCAGTGACATTCTAGTCGCTGGACACAGCTGTATTCTCTCTTTTTCCCAATCCTTTGTGTAAAGTTAACAGGTAGTTCAATGAGTACCACCCTCTACTGTGTACTGGCCGGTTATACGTTGAGAAGACAGTTTCGTGTGTTTGGTTATGGCAGGAGGAGCTATTTTATGAGCAGCTTCAGGAGATCAAAGGCAAGGTATTTCACATCTCATGAGATAACTTTGGCTGTAACTCGGGTATATTGCCAGTGCATGTAGTGCTTTCATTGTGGTGTATGTAGTAATTCACTTGGCATTTGTGGTGTCCTTATTTAAGGCTTTGTGTGCCATACATTTTATGATTGTGACCAAGGGTTTGTAGGACATGTTTTTTGCTAGGTAGCTGCAGTCCTAGATAAGCAATCCAAATATGTCAGCTCCGCTCCCCTGTGGACTTTCTAAATTTGTTTGAATTTGTTGCATAGCAGGCTTTTCATGTGTAGCTATTCTATGAAATGTTGTCGATCAACCACATTGTCTTTGATGTACTACGTTGTTTCTTTGGTTGCTGTTTTCTTGTTTTAACAAGCTAATGGAGAAGGGGTACTAATTTGTTTCTTTGTTAAAACAGATAACAGCAACGCCGAGGGAAGTGAATGTAAGCTCAAATGTGCTGGGGATGATGGTGGAATTTGCGTCGTCCGAGCTAACTGGCGTGGGACATCCTGACGCCATAGCCCCTCAAACAGATGCATCTCTTCTTACACAGCGGTAAATAGACTTCGTATGGTTTGCCTTAATCTTACTTTGAATAGAGAAGGATCAATTTGCTTTGTGTTGCTGCTACTGCCTTGATGTGATGAATCGTTATAACTTGACATGGCATGTTAGTTTTCTGGTGAATTTGTTTAGGGCCTTGGATACAATCAGGGTGGAGATGAGCACTCACGCAGCTGATGAGGGTGGTGTGGCTGTGGCCAAGTGCCCGAGAATGACATAAGACCTTAACAAGTCACCAGCATGCTGTGATAAATAGTGGAGCAGAGCAGAGTAGCAGTGACAATACATGTTGTAATCCCACTTTCAGATCCACTCCAGAATATACACAGGCGATTCTGCAACTAGCCACCCTTTGAACATACTCGTGTTTGTATGCTGCTCCCCGAAGAAAATCCATTTGGAATGCACAATCCGTGTGACCTCAACTTTGTCCATACTGCACTAGTAGATGCAATGGGAGGAGAAGCGTTGCAATAGGGAGTTGCAACATTTAGCAAATTGATTGTTGGGGCAAAGGTCACGTCTAGAGAATCTTTTGGGATAGGTCCCAACCACCCCTCCTCTCCATGGAATCGTATAGCTGTCACTAGAAACATACAGCTTTGGTGGCTTTTGCAAGAGAAAATTAATCGATTGTATTTTAAAGTAGATCCACTAGAACATATGAAGCATTCGATTACTATATGGATTTGTGTTGTAGCAATTAATGCAGCTTCATTTGGTATATGAAAATTGACATCAAAATCACAATTTATTAGTCACCTAGCAGTTAGTTTGTAGCAAGTGTCTAGGAAGAGTGGTTTGCTCAATGTGTGCTGGCGATTTACAATGGAGTTTCTCTATACATACTATCAGGATCTAGCAAACACATGCATTGTTGGAAACTACATGAAAGGTTGTCAATTGTGACATTGATTGGAGCCCAAACTACAATGCTCTAATGAGAGATTTCTTCAATGAGCCTGCGTGAGCAACACATTAGATCTTGCTTTGCGACCCACACAATTGGGTGCTCGCTTGAATAGATATTTGAGGTCTCTTGGGATTGATTGTATGATGTTCAAAGAGAAATCTACGGGTTGGGTAGGTGGGTCTTCCTCAAAAGGTCTACCCGACGGATATGCGCAGAGAGAGAGAGAGAGAGAGAGAGAGAGAGAGAGAGAGAGAGAGAGAGAGAGAGAGGGAGTCCCCCACCTTGCATGGTATAACATCAATCACTACATTATCAAAAAGACAAATGGAGGTGTTTCTACCATAGTATTTTTTTGAGAACCTTGCTAAGTTGCACATTGGCTACAACACGATGTAAAGCGCACATTGAATATTTACGAAAAATGGAAGACCACACACACACACACACACACACACACACACTCACACACATACACTGATTAAATGCAACAAAGATAATCTTGTATCTCATCCATGATGGCCATAATGATGCCCCTTATTATTACTAGTTCATTTGACTGGGGCAGGGTCTCATATATAGGGATCAGAAGGGGGTCTTTCATGTATGTAAGTGATGCTCATTATTATTACTAGTTAATTCGTTCGGGGCACAAACAAGATCCCCCAATGGCCATGCCGTAACCCGAATCACAAGAGACTTTATAAGGTCAAGTATGTTGTAGGGATAAAAAACATTGCACGATTTAAAGTACCCTTGCCCTATGTAATAGACTGATATACTATTTGGTTTTGTAAGCGTTCCCTTCTTTGTGGACATAGTTTTGCGAGTGCATAATTAAACCTATCAAAATTTGCATGGATACATAGTCTTCTTCACCCTATGTTTTTGGGGCACGTAAAGAACCAATGGAGCATAATGCATCTGTACCTCCGTTCCCTAATAGAATATATATATATTATATACACACACACACACACACACACACACACACACACACACACACACACACATATATATATATATATATATATATATATATATATATAGAGAGAGAGAGAGAGAAGAAGAGAGTTTTAACGTCGTAGGAAACTATCCCAAGAGACCTTAAAGATCTAGCTGACGAGGAGTTCAACTCAAGACCTGTTATTCAAGAGGGAAATGGCATAACCAATCTACCACACTTGGGTGATAGAAAGGTTATACCATTTTCCTCTTTTTATTAGCGCGTGCGCGCGCGCGCACACACACACACACACCCGAGAAGAAGAGAGTTTTAACGTCGTAGGAAACTATCCCAAGAGACCTTAAAGGTCTAGCGACGAGGTGTTGAACTCAAGACCTCTTATTCAAGAGGGAAACGGCATAACCAATCTACCACACTTGGGGTGATAGAAAGGTTATACCATTTTCCTCTTTTTATTAGCGCTCGTACACACACATACACCCACACACACACCCGAGAAGAAGAGAGTTTTAACGTCATAGGAAACTATCCCGAGACCTTAAAGATCTAACCCCCGAGAGAGAGAGAGAGAGAGAGAGAGAGAGAGAGAGAGAGAGAGAGAGAGAGAGAGAAAACACTACTCTAAAACTAATTGGCATAGAAGATGGCTTAATAGTCAATATGTAATGCAAATATGACACCAAAGTAAATGTGTTAGGATATTGACCTTATAGCTTAGGTGAAGTTTAAGATGTTAGCATAGGGATGGTTCCTTCACCTCATAGGTGGAGCTAAACTAAGAGATGACATTAATCTCAAAAGGGAGTTTGGAGTAAAGAACAATGAATGGAAAGCTAGCATGTGTTTCTGCTGCTCAGAGGTGGTGATCCACCAATATGACTCTACGTAACCTAACAATGCTTGGTGAAAGGCTGATTGAAATTGGCTTAGAGTCATGCATTTTGATGTTTAGAGCTCGGGTCACATATATCCTTTAGACGACTTGAAAGGTTAGTCAATTCCCCTTGCATGGCTAGAAACAGGATCCAAATTCAAATTGACTCAGAGGCTTTTGGTTTGATGTTAAGAAGTTGGGCCACACCTATCCCTCAGATAACTCAAAGGCAAATCGATCCCCCTTGAAGACAAATCCTTGCGGTAGAGCAAAGAAGCGGTCTCTTTAATTTCACTAGTGCAAATCCTGAGGAAAGATGTATGGACGGCCTTATCACATGCTTTGAGAGCATGTACAGTGTCTAGAACCAAATATATGCAAATTTACAGGTCAAAGGAACACCACATAGAAAAAATCTTTGAAATTATTAAATGAAATGCATAACAAAAACTTTTTATTCAACATTTTTGAGTTAATTAAGGGGCTCTCAATATAAATCTTTGCATTCTTGCTCTATGTTGGGATGATCCTTCTCTATCTCTTCCATGGCTTGAAAATCAGTAGAATCAATTTCTCTAGAACTTTTTGGTTGAGCTAAATATGCAATTTTGATGCCCTACAAATCCATATTAGAAGCTAAGAATGGTGCTAGCACTACTGTAGTTGTCAAGTCGTAGTCTAGGGCTTAAGATGCCATGGAATGATGGATGTAGAACCCTCCTTGCTTTTCCTTGTCCAAAGCTTCATTTTCTTCTAAATTGGTTCTCTATGATGCCTTAATTTTTTGGCATAATGTTGCTGGTAGTGTGATTAGAATGAGCGTTTGAAACAATTAGACTCGTACTATCATTGACTTCAATGGATACTATTCGATGTGTATCATCCATGATATAAATGGTGTGAGAATATCCCTTTAGGAACCTTTCATTAAAAGAGTATGCTTATGAATGACAAAAAATGACTCTATTGTTGACTTTGAACATGGTTACTTGAGAGTGTCAATGAGAGAGAGGGTGTCGATGTGTAGCACTATGAGAGAGAGGGGATATGTGTGTGCACACTTCTCAAGGGAGGCTCAAGAGCACCACGTATGGTTTGTGGAAGAGGGGCGGAAGCTACCGTTGGTAGTGTTGTTGCAAGCTGAAATGGATAGCCACCATTTGTGGGGCTGAATAGCGGGTGTATAGTGCCCTCCAAGGGCCGCTTAGTGGCAAGTATGAGGACTCTATGAGCTCAAGAGAATGGTGATGGTAAGAAGAAGAAGCAGCTCATTGGTTATTTAAAACCATGGCATTAAAAAGCCTTTGATTTGCATATAGTAGTGACATGATGGCTGATGCCTACCCACAACCCATTACAGTGTAGAATCCTCTAAATGGGACAAAAAGGATAAGTCAATGCTTAATAAAAATGGATCATAATTAGGATCAAGTAGAATAAGAAGATAAAATGAGGAGTTTAATTAAAAATCCCTCTTTGATACCATGTTAGAGAGAGAGAGAGAGAGAGAGAGAGAGTAGGTACAAGATAGAACTCTTGAATTGGAACCGTAATCACCAACTCCAACAATCAAGACGCAAAACAGATGGCTTTACAGCCAATATGTGATGCAAGGATGAAATCATAGACTATGCCATATGATCTTGATCTCATAGCTTATGTTAGGTATAGGATCCTAGCATAAGGATGCTCCCACACTTAGCATCCCTAGTGCCTGTAAACACCCATCTATGTCTCTATGTAGCCAATGTGGCTCCATCCAACAAATGTCTTGCAAGACCAATCTTACTCCTTGCCTGTCATGCTTCATAATGAGGTGGCTCCGCAAAGAGAATTTCTCACATTCTTGAAATTGTGCATAGATCCAACAAAGGGTTGTTAATGCTGACCAACAAGGAAATTCAATTATAATTAAGAAATTTTTCAATACCTTCTGAAAGATTCTCATCCAATATAGGTTTATTTACTTCAACCACACCCTCATGGCCATGCACGGAGGCTCACACCAAGAAATTCTATCTAGAGGAAGTAGTTCGGAATATGGATAACGGTATGTGATATTTGTTACATCACTATCAAGTTTGCCGATAGATAAAATATAAAATAAACTTTAGTAGCAAGTAGCATGAAAAAAATTAATTATATAATTATGAACAAAGATACAATAGTCACATATGTCAGACCCTATATATACAAATCAAAGTAATGACATTGGAACACATTGAATTCGATGATAACAAAACAAAGTAGCGACTCTAAGGCGAATGTCAGTGGCTCTAAAGAGCCCTCTAAATCAAAGGATCTTGACCTACATCTCTCTTTATCATCCTTAGCCCAAGTGGGTGCTCCATCTCTTGCTTCACAAAACAAGAATAGTCCTTAATCCATCATCTTAGCCCAAGTGGGTGCTCCATCTCTTGCTTCACAAAACAAGAATAGTCCTTAATCCGTCATCTTTCCTCCTCCTCCTCCTCCTCCTCGCTGGCCATAAGCTCTAGATTCGACCCCCTACATGACACAAAAGTCAAGTTAGGTCTACTCACAATTCAATACATGGTTTAAAATTCAATTTTATATGAGAAAAGCATATTTAAGAGTGTTGAACAATACTAAAGATAGCACAAACTAAGGATGAATGATTTATGGCCTTGGTAATCCCATGACAAATTTATCTGTCCACTCAAAAAAATTATGGGGTTTATCAACAAGAGAATGAGCAACAGTAACACAAGCCTTGTCATCAGGCAATCCCATGACAAATTTATCTGTCCACTTAAAATAAGCCTTGATCTTCCTAATAGTAATAATTCATGTCTACTCATAATAAGCCTTGATCAATATGAAGAACAATTTGACTGACACAAACCAAAGATTATGGTTAACACTCCACTCTAGCAGAGATCGATTTTCGTCTCTTAAGAAGATAGACACAAGGATAATATACACCACCACATGTATAAAATCATTTTTATGCTTGGGTTAGATACATTAGTACACAAATGGCTCCTATCACTTTAAAATCATTATATGAAAAGAAGTCATGTTAGTTCTTGGCTGTAATTTTTTGTGTCTATCAATACATGCCACAACTAGATTGCTACCCTCTTGAAACATATGCTAGACAGTGACATCTTGCCCAATAAACCGTTCTCGGCTATGCCTGTTAAAATTGGTTTTGATATTTTGACAAGCTTTTGAAGTCTTGGAAAATTGTATGCTCTAAAGTGGAGTGGAATGGTAGGATCATGATGTATGCTGGAAACTCTTTAGGACTAGAGAATATATTCTGAATTTTTGTGTTCAAAAGTCAGCCTGCATTGCATTTGGGAACAAATGCCATCTCTTTACACAAGAGGGAAATTAGCTTCATCCATCAAGAGGCAATACATATTGCACTATATAAGGCTTTGGAATTTCTTGGATCTTTCTCTGTGCTTGTATCCACACTTGCAGATTCCTCTCACTACTACATATACCCAAAGGTAAGAAGGATTGGTCTCTTGTCAATGCTTCTTTAAATTGGTGGACAGTTGCTACGAAGGAGTTTTACTTGTTTCTTTCGACTAAATGTAAAGGTTATGAGAGATGGAACAAAAACTGGGGTCTCACTAAACCTGCTGCTTGGTGACATAAACTTTTCTCTTAGATGTGGTTTGTTAAATGCACATACAAATTTAAAGTCTTTTGTTGTTGCAGGACAGTCATACGGGGTCCACCCACAACAGAATGAATGCTTAAGAAAGACATTGATAATGGCAGTTATCCCAAGCGTGATAAAGTAAAAAAAATTTCGGCACACCAAAGGGCCCAATGTGGGAGGTGCTTATCCCTTCCAAATATTAGCCATGTTCCATGGTCGGGTAAGGGCCGCGTACCATCGGGCAAGAGCCATGGGTAGGCATCACCATGGCCACATAATTGATGCACCACGTGTTGGGAACATCAGAGAGAACTTGTAGCAACCAACTAGGAACCTCGTCCTTGGGTGATCCACTCTAGGAGGAGGATGCACTTGAGTGTCCAAGGGCAAGAGCCCTAGCAACGTGAATACCAGGTGAGCACAAGGTGTCCCTCTAGAGTGTGACCCAATGGGGGATTTGAACCCACAACTTGTAGGTTGAGAGGGTAAAGCCTTACCGTTAGACCAACCCTTTGGGGACGTGATAAAGTAGAAATTGTTGAGCATCTCTTTTGGAATTACAGGGTTGTGTAAGAATGGTGGAATTGGGCCAAGCTTTGGTTGTAGGGCTCTTAGAGAATGAGGATTACTAAGTATAACCAAACATATGGTAATATAAACTCCTTTAGAGTATGGTATCTATGGTTCATATGGAATACTATAAATATAGCTGTGTGTGAGGGCTTTGCAGCCTTTTATGAAACCTTCCCAACGAATCTCATAAGAGAGAAAATACTAGAGCTAGGATGCTATGTCCATACCGCAGACAATAGCTAGAGAGAATACTTTCAATATCTTGTTCAAACTATAAGAATATAACAAGATTTGGAAAGAGAGAGAGAGAGAGAGAGGAGTCTCAAGTTCATTATCCAGTCGTGCAGGCAACTGCTGCCCCAATAAGAAGAGATCCAAGGTCTAACCTTCAATAGTCGCTTCAAAAAATAAAGCCAAAGTTGAAACCCGCACAAGTTTCTTTTTATAACACGTAAAAACAAATTTCCTTTCAAACCTTAATTCGAAAACTATGGAAAAACATCCTCTCAAATTCCACATAAAAGAAGACATTTAATTATTTTTTTTGGCACCCAATGAGCTTAGAATACTACCCTGCCGTTCAACAGGTTACTATGGACATTTGATTACATTTTTTTCTCGTGTGTTTGCATGTCTTTTGAAAACATAGCACATGCTTCCAAATCATGTGGGAAAAAAATTGCTAACATATTATGTAGGTAGAGAGTGTGCACATGTATATCATGTGCAAAAAGACATAGAGATTGTGGACATGTATATGTGGGTGGAAGAAGACATAGAAGCACTTATGTGGCCTATAGGCGATAATTTTTTATATATAAAAAGATTAGCCTCTTATTTTGCGTTGCGGCTCTATGTTAGTAGGCCATCACTCTCTAGTTGAGTGCATACGTGAATCCATAACTAAGGCAACCACTAAAGTCAAGTGAACGTCAAAATAGTGGTCATTTTGAATGCATCTTTATAGAAGATTGTGAGAGGGTCATCAATAGTGTCAGTATTACGATTCAATTGATATTTCGATCGAGGTACCCTTGCTCTTATCAACGCTCTTTTAAGATGGATTCTATCATTTCAATGTAGGTGTTACGAATAGATACACATTTTGACGCATGCTTTTCTAGAAACATATTACATACACTCAAGTAGGTGGTACTAATTTGTAAGAGATTTTTTTTTAGTGCAATCCATAGGCAACTGCCTGCTGCCTATATTCTTGCAGGATACATTTTGTTAATCCCGGGCCCTCTCTCTCCCTCTGGACTAAGTAACACACAATATTTAATGAGCGGTTGTGAGGGGATCTACAGCTCACAAGTCCACACACAAAAATCTATGCAATCGCAGCCGCAACCGTCACATAAGAACTAAACCCAGTCACAAAGTGAACCTCCTAAACCCGGGTAGTGTATGTTGGCTTCGAATAAAAGATCATAAAAATGGACTTGGGTACAACATGTGTGCGCGAGTGAGTTGGTTAGCCCATGTGACCCACTACCCAGGCCGTGACGTGATGGATTCAAAACAAGCTTATGGAGCCCTAATTCTTTTATGTTGCCTGGGTTTAGCCCGCCTCGAGATCCTACCTTGGACTTCAAGCCATCTATCCCCTCACCACCCTCATTAAATGTTGTGTCACTTAGTCTCCAAGTTCTCTCTCTCTCTCTCTCTCTCTCTCTCTCTCTCTCTCTCACACACACACACACACACACACACACACACAGAGCGAAGTAGAGGTGAGATTTATCGAGGCAACAACAGGTAGAGGTGGAGGATGGTACGGAGGGTGTATGTTAAGTATAGGGGTATCTCTATCTTTCTCTGGCATCATGATGCAAGAGCATCAGAGGGGAGAACTTTGGTCTTTGATTTGATTGAACTCAGCACAATTGCTTAGAGAAAACTAGGTCCTCAATGCTCACTGCTCTTTCATTAGATTGAACTTAGCACAAAATATTGAAGTACCATCTAAGTAGAAAGTACACAAAATAGGTGATGCCAATTTTGAACCTATTACTATTATGTGGAACTTTAGGAGATATCTTGAGTTTTATAGAAGAGAAAGTAAAGTCAGGTTTCCCTTTAGATGCAATTGCAACAGTTTTAGGGAAAAATCAAATTTTCAAACATATAAAATTCTTTTCCTTGAATTTGCCAAGAGAAAATTTTAGAGAAGTAGGTTTATTTTGCGGGCGTCTACACTTTTTCTCTATTTTGGGGCAAAATTTCTCCCTTTCCCCTTGCCCTCAACCAACATTTTTGAAATTGAAAACAGTACGATACTAAGCTAAGACACATTTTTCTCGAACACTAAAATTTTGAAAGCAAAGTTAAAATTTTCCTTGGAGTTAAGTGAGAGTTGAGTTAAGTATGCCAAAACCAACACGCCAACATAAATGAATGTTTGTAAACAAAAGTAGAAGCTAGCATGGGTAAGGTGATGGTCAAGTAAGGCTTAGTTATTAGTTATTTGAATTGATAACTTAGCCTCATTCTTTCACACGCACAAGAGAGCATTAAATGAATAACTATGCCTACTTTTTTGCAACGATGCTGATTTTGACATAGTTGTGAAGTTCAAGGCGTAGTTGGGAGGTTACAATAGGCTTAGTTATCATTTAATGCTGTGTCTGGGCATATAACTAAGCCTCGCGTGATCACCACCTAAGTAAAATACCTTAGCAATGTAGTTTTGTTATCAACGGATGGAGACTATGCTTCATTGCTCCAGCTCTCTCCAGCTCCATGTCCAACCGACAACTAAATATATTAGAAAATATATATAAGAGACAATTTAAAATAAAAAAATATCTATACTATATATTAAGGAGATTGGTTTTTCAGTGCCACGTGTTGTAATTTTTTTTATCCGGCTATAGTGAGGACAATGCGCACGTAGGGGGGGAGAGAGAAAGAGAGAGAGGCGGCCGAAGGCCGCCGGCCACACTAGTTGATATTAAAGATCACTTAAGAAAAATCTCTCTCCAAGGTCACCCCATCGCCCTTACCAGGATGTCGCCTCTACTCGTGCCTTTGCTGCTAGCAATGGTAGATACAAGCAGAGGTTCCTTTTATTTCTCACCACATTTTTCCCTTCCTTCTTTGTTTTGGCAATTTAAGCTTCAACTTTGCTCAAGTGCGGCCTTTAAAGCCAGAGAATCCCAAGGAGCAACCCTACAGTAGCTGTTGCTTATGCCATATCAAGCTCCATCTAGGAGCCTAATTTCATCTTTTCTCTCAGGTTGAGAGCCTTGCTGTGAAGCTTGTAATATCAAAGCTGCTACAAAAATCCTTGCACCATTTATATAATAAGTGGCTACAATGCTAGAACAATTTGCTGCTAAGATGGTTGTAACTGCCAACAAGAGGAAAGGGTCGAGCGCCATCCAACATGTCATCATCATTACTTTGTGCAACTAATCCAAAGTTAGTTCTTCACATTCTTCACTTACAACTGAAGCAGACAAAGAAGTTCAATTCATTTTGCAAGCCAGTTTCACATATATCTGTCCCTATTCTCCATGTAGGAGGTAATTATTAACAGAAGGGTGTTAACTCTATTGTAGTGTTGCAGTGCTCCTCCCCACTGTAATGATACCTTCATTCTTTGGTCCCCTCCGTCCGACTCTCGACGGTCGGGTATGGTCATTTAATGACCATTCCATAATATTGATTCCCACCATGGCTCCCCGCTCCCTGCGGTCGCCATGTGGTCGTCAATATTTTTATAGTGAAATGACGATTTCCTACCCCTTCTCCCTCGACACTAAAGGGCACAAGGTCGCCATGTGGTCGTCAATATTTTTATAGTGAAATGACGATTTCCTACCCCTTCTCCCTCGACACTAAAGGGCACAAGTACTGGGAGCGTTGCGCGCGTGAATCTCGAGGACATTAAAGGGTTCAAATAAATTGGCATTTGAGGCCGCTCGTGAGATTTGAACTCGAGAGGGTGCAGGTGCAAGGCTTGTGGCTTATCCAACCCTCCCATGCACATATGGTACCCAAGTTGGGAAACAAATGCATGATAAATAAAATAAACTTGGACAAGGACACAAGTAAACTCGGACACGTCGGGTAAAATCAGACGGCTGAACCGACTTCGTATTGCACATGGCTAATTCACCGCCGTAGATCCCATCGCGATAATGCGACCTCCAACTTTCCAAGCTTCGCATGCGTCAGGACTCAGGAGTCAGGAAGGGTTACGTCTGCATTGCCTAGTGGCGTTCAAGGCTGAATAGGGAAACATTTCTAAAGAGGGACTGCTACTCAATACGGGGAAACATTTCTAAAGGAGGTATTACTGTTACGGACCTTTTGGTCATGAGTCGTGCGGGTCACGAGTCACGACTCATCATATGCACTGCAGTCTGCTACTCAACTTTCAAGCCTCCGATCATGCAGCAAAAAGCTTACAGCAGGCTGCGCACAATATTCCCGCGGCATTCCTGTTGAGCATTGAATGTTGCGTTTCTGTCACCTGCGTCCTCCAACTAATTTTAAAACGTACCTTCCTGGCTTCTGCAACCAATACCATGCCGCAGCAGCTCCATACCGATGTTACTTGTACTTTGTACTGCACTACTCTATTAATTATAACCATCTTCATTTCATTGAAACCCTTGCAGCCTTAGTCCGGCTTCAGTGAATCAGTTGCCTAGATTGGCCTTTTTTTAAAGACTTTGAGTAGTACGTCTCCCCAACTCAGAAAAATAAAAATTCTTTCAAAATCATCGACATTTGTAAGATGAAAAGTAAACAATTTATAAGGCTAAGGCTGTGAAGAAATTTGACGGTAGGTTGAAAATGGGAGGTCGAACGTGTTCCAAGTTAACCTCACCAAGAAATCTTTGGAGGCGTTGCGACCTCTCAAAGACTCTGCACAATGTGTAGTAGCAAAGCTTGGCCAACTGTGAAGGTCGCGATATTGATGCCACAATAGAGTGAGCAAAGTGAAAGTGTAGGTGAGGCCGCCAAAGCACAGGGCATGACGTTTGTAGCCAGCAGATGTCATTGGATGAGCGACTGCTCTGTTGGGGAATAGCTGCTCCATTGATGGAACTTGAGAACATGTTGATGCAATGTTGGAGAAGGCAAGGTTGATTTTACATACAGAGGACGACAAGAGTGAGATCACATCTATGAGGGAGATGCCAAAGTCCTAGGATCGCACTATTATGGCAAGACTAAGCAGAGGGTTGGAGCAGGTGTGGGGAATAAGTAGAGGGCGCCTACGTGGGCTGAGCTGGTAGCTAGAAGCAACGCTTGATACAGCTGAGACTAGCGATGGAAGCTATTGCAAACACCTCTGGAAGTGTAGGATCTACCTTCCCTTGCTCTTGCCTTAGGTGTAGGCTCAAGAAGAAGACTGATCGGCTTTACACTGCAAGGAGAGAAGATCAAGCAAGGAAAGGCCGAAGGTCTCTCTCTCTCTCTCTCTCTCTCTCTCTCTCTCTCTCGGCCCCAAGTTGCCTCAGAGGCTTGCCTCTCGAGTGGAACAGGTGTATCGCGAGTTCCAACTTTGAAGGAATCTAGAGGTTTTGGCCTTTTGGCCTTTTAATTTTTTTGAAGCCATTAAAAATACCTTTTAATTTTTATCTCTAACATAAATCATTACAGAACCTTTCTCATGTGCAAAGAAATACATTACGCTTCAACTCTGAATAATCTCTGACGACACATAGGTAAAATGTACCTCAATGATGAAGTTGAGAGACTGCTACTATTTTTTTATTTTTTTTTTAAAGGCACGAAAAAAAGCCTTCCTAGTGAAAGAAAAAAGTGGCCCGTGGTGTTCATGGTGACATTAAATTAGATCTCAAAGATCTCTCCATGATGTCTATTGTTTATCTCTTTCCAAACCTCATTTACTTTCTCCCAATCCACTCTTCCAAATTTGGATCCAAGCAACGAAATTTGTAACAGCGTTTCTAAGCTTTGCACTTTCAAACTTAAGTTATCTCCGATTATTCTTAATTATCACATGGGACCGATGATATCAGTATTATCAATAGAATTTGCCACAATTTCAACATACTTGGAAATGTTTCATGCAAGTATAAAGTACATGAAAAACCTCCCCATGCATCTCTGAAGTTCATTCCTTCACATCCATAGTAAAGAGTATTTACAAATGCTTTCAGTTCTTCTTTGCATCCATCTACATCAATTAGAAAGTCTCCAAGCGGACCCACAAGCCGAGATAACCATAAGACACTATTTGCCGCTCGCTCTTTTTCATCTCTTGGATAGTATTGGGTGCTAAAAAACTTGCAGGCAATGAAAGAATACATGTATGAATTCGCTCGTTCATGCATTCAATGTCCCACAACACGAAACACTTTTCCATAGCTATGGAAGTAGCTAAGCACCCCCTTCTATATCCAATATAACTCTTTGTTTAGGTTTTCAAGGCATTGAAGAGTATTTAAGACGATGGATGTACTCTTTTTCTTCTTCATGTGTGTTGAAGAGTATATAAGATGAAGGACATGCTCTTTTTCTTCTTCATTTGTATGGCATAAAACATCATACACTATAAAATTTTCTCAAAGTTTACCACAAACATTTATCGTGTTTTGTAGTGAGAGAGTGGAAAATGGAGTGGCCATAGAGGGGAAAGAGGTACGAGGAGGACTTTGTTTTGGAAATTAAACATTACTACGCCGTGTATTACCATGACTATTAACGCTATTATTACTATGCATGTACTGCTTTCATTACATATACTATTACCGCAGAACGTTTTGGATCCAAAAAATTCAAATTTGGATCGCTCTTTCTATTTTACAAATAAAAACAAATATGAATACTTCTTTCTGATTCACAAGAAAAGTTTATAGAGCATGGTATTTATCATAAATAGTTAACAAAGAAAATGGTAAACATTTGACCATTAATAAATCAATCACATACATATGATTAACATAAATTAGCATACTTAATGCTTTGGAGAAAAAATATATATTTTTGAGAACTTCTTTTATTTTTTAAAAAAAGAAATCGGGGAGCATTTGATACTTTTCATAAATAATGAGTTGTCCCAGCATGTTGATGTTGTCTTGTTTGTCCTACTCCATGGGCATATTGCATATCTCTTCCCATCAGCCTCCTGCATTAATAGTAAATTAAACTTATATCAAGATTTATCTATAACTTCAAATCCATTTTGACTTAAAAAGGCAGTTATTATCCTTGAGCATTGTCCTTCATAGGTCAAGAGATAGGGCGAAGAAAAAGATGATTCCTAAGCTTGGATTCAATGACAACAATACACACATGTAACACCAATTGCATTATGTACAAAGGCCACTATGTGGCCGCAATCTTGGCAGCAGGACACATTAATTAGAATGTGGGAAGATGCTTCTGTACAAGGTTGGATAAGAAAATGGCAGGGCAGGGCACGGCACGTAGAGAGAGAGGGAGGGAGAGAGAGAAAAATCTGTCGGGTGTCGTGCAGGGAGATACAGTGTGTGTGCGCGTAGGATTGGAGGGGTGATATGCAGAAAAGGGATTTCGTGCAAGGACGGATGCAAAGGAGGTAGGCTGTGGAAGGTTGGCAATGCGTGTGCACTGTGTGTGTGTCTCAGTTGCAGTCAGGGATTCCATGTTGTGGAGTTGTCTCATGCGTGCACGAATGGAAAGGAGATAGGGTGTGGAGGGTGGCACTGCGGGCGCAGTGTGTGTGTACTCTCAGTTGCAGACAGGGATCGCTTGTTGAGGAGCTCCCATGCACGGACCGATGCAAAGCAGGTAGGGTGTGGAGGGTGGCAGTACGGGCGCAGGGAGGAGAGGTTGTTGGAGCTGTCTCGCAAGATCTCCATGCAGAGAGTGGCGTGCGCAGCAGGCAGAGACGACGCACGCAGGTGCATGCTAAGATTGGCGCACGCACCAAGGGGACACGGCACGTGCACCAGGTACAAGGGAGAGAAGCCTTAAGGTTGAAGGGAATCTCCGGAGGAAATTAATTAATGAAAGTATGTTAGACCCGTATGCCAATAATTTATTGAGAGCAAAAATATATACATGTCCAAAATGCAAGAACACATCTTGTTATAGTGCTCAAAGGAAAAGGTACCTTGCAAAGTGCTACTTCGTTTCTCATTGGCTCCCCTTATACAACATAGGTTTTTATTAGGAAGTGAATGGGGTATAATTTATTTGGGCCTATTCTCAAAATGGTCCATTAATTTGCCATGCAGATTCCAACAAATCTACCAAATTCAAAAGGAAAAGCGGCCACAACCCTGTTCACACGTGCCCTCTTGCACCCTCGCCATTTGATCTCTAGCTTCCATGGCTCTACTTGCCCAATGCCCCTGCTCCTTCCCTGCCCCACCTATGCATGGACAAAACTTCCATGCTCGCCTCTGTGTGCACCACCCAATTGGCCTTGTTTGCGCTCCTGCCCTCTATGTGCACCACCCAACTGATGTGGTCAAATTTTGCCATGTGCTCTAAACCATTCGAAGCCACTAGTGCGAGTTGCACCAGGCTCCATCCTCTGTTAAGCAATCAGGGAGAGTGTATGAAAATAAAACATCTCTCTCTCTCTCTCTCTCTCTCTCTCTCTCTCTCTCTCTCTCTGTGTGTGTGTGTGTGTGTGTGTGTGTGTGTGTGTGTGTGTGAGTGTCTCCGATCCCTCCCTCTCTTTGGTCGCTTGTGCTCTGCCGCTCCGCCCTTTTTCCATGAGTTCCAACAGCCTGCATGAGAGTTCTTTGATTCCAACTACAACATTAGCTTTCCATATACCATCACTGCAAAGAGGAGCAATCCCATGCTTGTACTGACACATGCCAACTCTCTCTTTGTCTATGAAAATAAAATCTATCTCTCTCTCTCTCTCTCTCTCTCTCTCTCTCTCTCTCTCTCTCTCTCTCTGTGAGTGTGTGTGTGTGTCTCCGATCCCTCCCTCTCTTTGGTCGCTTGTGCTCTGCCGCTCCGCCCTTTTTCCATGAGTTCCAACAGCCTGCATGAGAGTTCTTTGATTCCAACTACAACATTAGCTTTCCATATACCATCACTGCAAAGAGGAGCAATCCCATGCTTGTACTGACACATGCCAACTCTCTCTGTGTCTACCTCCTCCATGCGCCATAAAAAGTCTTTTACCATCTCTAGAGATTTGCGTTAATCAAGCAAGCAAAACTATTCTGATACTACCCACTCATGAGCCGACCACTATGCCCCTACAGCTCACTATTGTCTTCACCAAAGCCTGCATTTAAAACAAATATGTGTTATGCTCCCCTCTTGTTTTTCTTTTTTCAACTCGCTAGCGAGCTATGCTTTCCTTTTTCTTTTGAGGGTATCTCACTAGATACCCTCTAATAAGCCCCAAACTGGGCTCTTTATTTGGAAATTTAAGAAAATCCTTAAGGCCTAAGATAGATTTTACCAAGCCTAGATTTGGGCCTAGACAAAAGGGATAGACTTAACCTTTCTTTGGTAAGATTTATCTAAGCTTTTCATGACATTCCCACATAACTTGATGTGATAATGTTTACCATTCAGTTGTTCATTGCTAGCTAAAATCTTCCAAGAAACATATATAAAGGCAACACTGTTAGTTACAACACATTACTTATGCCCAGTTGTAACATTAGCATCAAAAAAGAATTCACAATAAAACATTATCTACTTCCAACCATCTACATTAAAAAGTTTATGTCAAAATTTAATTCCAACTATGCATGTGCTATGCGTTGTGGCAACACTGTTAGTTACAACACATTACTTATGGCCAGTTGTAACATTAGCATCAAAAAAGAATTCACAATAAAACATTATCTAGTTCCAACCATCTACATTAAAAAGTTTATGTCAAAATATAATTCCAACTATGCATGTGCTATGCGTTGTCTCGCCATACGTTGTCTCGCCAAGGCATACCTGTAGGCAGGATCTGGTGAGCTGACTGTAGGCGGATCGCAATGGCATATATACTTTGTCTAAAATAAAGCATTACCTCCATAAACCTACTTAAGGTGTATGCCCAAATAGTGATTCAAAAGCCCCAAATATAACATGTCAAAAGAGGCATTCAAATCAGACTTAAAATCAACAATATGTCCCTCATTTGGTCGAGTAAGCTACATATCATCTACATAGAGCACAATGATCAAATCATCTGCATTCTTGATAAACAACGTGCTCTCAGGCACTACTAGTCTAAAAACCATATGCATCCCAATAAGCAGGATTCTTTTTATACTAAGTACTCGAAGCTTGCTTCAAATAATAAAATACTTTTTGAAGTCTCCACACCTTATTTTCTTGCCCTTTTTGAAAAAAAATCATGAGGCTGCAACACAAAATTATCGAAAACCTTGCAGCCATAGTTGGTTGGGCTTCATTGGCCTAGATTGGCTTTTTTAGACTTTGATAACAAGGATTAATAATCTCTAACATAAATCATTACAAAACCTTTCTCATGTGCAAAGAAACACATTACACTTTTTTTGAGGAATCCCAGTCCTCAGGCAAGTACTTCCAAGCAGACACGAAATCGAGCAAGCATATTCAATGAAAAAACTAGATTAAGACCCCAAGAGTCACGATGTAGAGGATAATGTAGCAAAGTAAACATGTTGCATCTCAAATAGTCTTAATAATGTGCAGGGCTCGATGGTCCCACCACAAGTTCATGAATTGTAGCATTTAATGGCCTAGTAACTTGTGTGTAGCGGAAAATAGCATGAACATAGTGAGCATTTCATTAGAATAGATTCCTAATGAGATTAACAAGAGTGCTTGGGTGGAGAAAGCAACTAAAAGCATAACACCTAGTTAGATAGCATGAACAATACTTCAAAAGAGAGAGAAATAAGGCAATTGACAACAGTTGAGGACCAGATTTTCATGGAGCCAGTCCCCCCTCCAAAAGGCTAGCGGGGTATGAGAGTAGATTGCGAGGAAGGCTAGGAGTATTCTTACGAGAAAGATGTACATCTCCTCACATAATCACTCATATTAGCATAGCTTAGCTTAGTAATTAGCATGGTAGAGGAGTTGAGCATGCATTGAAGCTTGGCTCTTGGTTGGATTTGCATCACAAAGCCAAGAGTTGTTGATGTAGGCCTCCCTTCTCACAAGCTTGGAGTAGGGGGTAAGCTTTCCATTAAAGCTTGAGAAGGAGAGAGAGTCTTCTTTACTTTACACATGAGATTGTGTGAGTATGTGTGTAATAATGCCTTGCAAAAATCAGTCCCCTCTCTCTCTTGGTCGACCCCTCTTGCTTTTTGCTCTTGCTAGCATCCTATTGGACCTCCCCAGGCTTAGCCAATGGTAATTAAGCAGCATAAGTGATAGACTTCTGACATGTGTTCCCCTTTCCCCTTTTTTGAGAGCTTTAGGTAATTATTTAATTCAACTAAACTCTCATTGGATCCCTTTGCCTCCTGGCCAAGAGGAATCAGGCAAGCCATTGGGCTGTTGAATGCTCATTGGTCCCCTTGGGAGACTGTCCAATAGTCTTCTAGAGAGCTTAATTCTTATTGGTTATTTTATTAAGTGTTTTTAAATTAATTAAACTAGATTTAATCTAGCCTAATTCTCATTGGTCCACCTCCAAGGCCATCCATTAGGAATTGGGTACACCTTGTGGGCATCTGGGCTAGGGAGCTGACATGTGTCCCTCATTCCCTTTGTGTAAAGGGAGCTTGTGTGTGTGTGTGTGTGTGTTTCTCTCTCATCCCCTACTTGCAAGGCTCGCCCCCTCCTATGTAGGGATTGCCAAAGACTTTTGGGACACACACAAAGCATCCAATTCCCCCAATGTTTAGCCTTTGGACACAATCTTTGAATTTTGGAACCTTAGCATTTTGGAAGTCTTAATGGACTGAACCTTAGGGTCTTTTAAGCCCATTGTTGCACATTGCTATTTTGCAGATGCCCCCCCCCCCCTTTGGATCCCTATTTTCCCTCCTTTGGATCCCTACTGTGGCCAGTCTGCTAGCTTAACCATTATTCTAGCTGCTTTTTCTCCCCTGCCACTTTCCCATATTAAATGATCAGTTTAACATGAGAAAATCAATTAGGAGGATTAGATATTGATTATTATGACATTCCTAGTAACTTGTGTGTAGCGGAAAATAGCATGAACATAGTGAGAATTTCATTAGAATCTAGATTCCTAATGAGATTAACAAGAGTGCTTGGGTGGAGAAAGCAACTAAAAGCATAACGCCTAGTTAGATAACATGAATGATACTTCAAAAGAGAGAGAAATTAAGCAAATGACAACAGTTGAGGACCGGATTTGCATGGAGCCGGTCCCCCCTCCAAAAGGCTTTATACTATGGTTTCTCCCATCAAGAGAGACATTTTACAATACAATTTCTTGTGTTCCTTCAATACTAGCTAGTGCAATGAAGATGGAAACTTCATGCACTACGCAAAACACTTATCAAACACAACATTAATTCCCTCACGGTCGCAGACCCAAGAACTCACACACCTTCGAAGATGGTGAGAGCTAGCGGGGTATGAGAGTAGATTGAGAGGAAGAAGGAGTATTCTTACGAGAAAGATGTACATCTCCTCACATAATCACCCATATTAGCATAGCTTAGCTTAGTAATTATCATGGTAGAGGAGATGAGCATGCATTGAAGCTTGAATCTTGTTTGGATTTGTATCACAAAGCCAAGTGTTGTTGGTGTAGGCCTCCCTTCCCACAAGCTTGGAGTAGGTGATAAGCTTTCCATTAAATCTTGAGAAGGAGAGAGAGTCTTCTTTACTTCACACATGAGCTAGTGTGAGTGTGTAGGTGATAATGCCTTTCAAAATCAGCCCCCCCCCCCCCCCCCCCCCCCCCCCTCTCTCTCTCTCTCTCTCTTGGTCGACCCCTCTTGCTATTTGCTCTTGCTAGCATCCTATGGATCTCCCCAGGCTTAGCCAATGGTAATTAAGCAGCATAAGTGATAGCCTTCTGACATGTGTCCCCCTTTCCCCTTTTGTGAGAGCTTTAAGTAATTATTTAATTCAACTAAACTCTCATTGGACCCCTTTGCCTCCTGGCCAATAGGAATCAGGCAATCCATTGGGCTGCTGAATGCTCATTGGTCCCCTTGGGAGACTGTCCAATAGTCTTCTAGAGAGCTTAATTCTTATTGGTTCTTTTATTAAGTGTTCTTAAATTAATTAAACTAGATTTACTCTAGCCTAATTCTCATTGGTCCACCTCCAAGGCCATCCAATAGGAATTGGGTACACCTTGTGGGCATATGGGCTAGGGAGCTGACACGTGTCCCTCATTCCCTTTGTGTAAAGGGAGCTTGTGTGTGTGTGTGTGTGTGTGTGTGTGTGTGTGTGTGAGTTTCTCTCTCATCCCCTACTTGCAAGGCTCACCCACTCCTATGTAGGGATTGCAGGACCATTACATGACCTAACAAAAAAAAACCGAAGAGAATTTTTTCCTTGCTCCTAAATTCTCAAAGAGACCCATTTAGAAATTACTGGTCATTCTAGGATCTGTATCCGACACTATGGACATTAGCAAGCCATGGTACTTGAAGATTTGTGAAGTGAAGAGGGTTGCCATTTGATGGGCTTTGATAGTCTTTTTGACAGGTATAAAATGAGCTTGTTTACTGAACCTGGACCTACTATCGTCCATATTCCCGTATTGCCATGTATAGACTTAGGCAATCCAAAGATAAAATCCATGGATATGCTCTCCCATGGTGAATTAGGGATTGACAAAGGTTGAAGCAATCCAAGTTGCTTCCCTCTATCAACATTTGTCTTTTGGCATACCACACATTTAGCAACATACTCTTGTATGTTTGCTTTCATGGTAGGCCAATAGAAATATGTTTCAATCCTTTATGGTAGACTAAATCCCTCTATGCCCTATATAAGGAGGAGCATGAGATTCATACATTACTTTCTCACGTAGTGAGCTACTAACGCATAGTCTATTGTCGTAGAGAAGATAACCATCTTGTAAAGTAAATGGTATCGGGATCAATAGCATACTCATCTATCATAGAAGATAGATCATTGTGAGTTGCTATGGAAATCGCATTCACTCTCGGCCGTCTTGAGAGTGCATCGGCTACTTGAGCATGCTTGCCAGCAATGTGAGCAATATGAAAATGAAATTGGGAAAGAAAATTTGCCCACCTCATTTGTTTGTCGGAGATCTTGGTTTGCGTCATGAAGTACTTAAGACTTTGGTGATCCGCTCGCAGAATGAAACGAGTCCCCGATAAATAGTGTTTCCATGAGTCTAAGGCATGTAGAATTGCAAGGATATATGCCTAGAGCTTGCTCAACAGGGTCGAGCCTTCGACTTTCATAGCCTATGGCATGCCCTTCTTGAAGCAAAACAGCTCCAAGGCAATCACCACAAGCGTCACATTGGAACTCAAATGGCTTTGAGAGATCCGGTAGTGTAAGCAGAGGTTGAGAGATAAGCTTTTTTTTAAGCTTTAGCCTTTTCGAAAGCATTGTTCTCCTTGGCAGACCATGCGTACCTAACGTTTTCTTTGTTAGGTCATATAATGGTCCTACTATTAGTGAGAACTTTTCTATGAAGCGTCTATAGTATGCACACATACCTATAAAGCTTCTTAATTCATGAAGATTCCTTGGTTTAGGCCATACTTTTATTACCTCTAACTTTGATGGATCCATTTGGATGCCATCTTGAGAGATAACGTGACCTAAATACTGAATCTCTTGTAAGAAAAAATCACTTTTCTTTTGATTAACATAAAGTTTATTCTCTCTTAGAACTTGAAATATTACCTGGAGGTGTCGCTTGTGTTCGTCTAATGAATTAGAATAGAGGATGATATCATCAAAGAACACTCCTGTAAAGGTTCGGTGAGGCCTAAATAGCTTCTCCATCAAGTGGTTGAATGTGGCTAGTGCATTGGTCAAGCCAAAAGTCATGACAATGTATTCATAAAAACCAAACGTTGTGCAAAATGCGGTCTTTACAATGTCTTGATCAACTATCCTTATTTGATAATAGCCACTTTTTAGGTCAATCCTACTGAAGTAGGTGGAGCCTTGTAGCTTATCAAATAGGTCCTCTACCCGTCGAACGGGAAACCTATTTTTGATAGTGATCCTATTTAGTGCTCTATAGTCGACACACATACGATATGTGCGGTCTTTCTTTTGCACTAGTAGCACAAGAGAAAAAAATGGAGATGAGCTAGGCCTAACCATGCCCTTCTCAACTAACTCATGCACTTGTCGCATAATCTCCTCTTATTGAGCTTGAGAAACTCTATAAGGAGGTTTGTTAGGCGGTGAACTTCCTGGAAGAAGTTCAATTTCATGGTCATCATTGCCTCGCTTAGGAGGTAGCTCACAAGGGATGTCGTCAATAAAGACATCTTGAAACCCCTTGAGGAAATTGGATAACTCTAATTCCTTTTGATTGTGTATATTTTCTTTTGCTAAAACATTAGGTTCATTTTGAGAATCTTTAACAAGAATCATGTACACGGAAATAGAGCTCTTTATTGACTTGTTGAAATCTTGTGAATGTACAATGGGTATAGTGTTACCCATTTCCGTAGCATGTATATACATATCTTTTTCCTTGAACTTAAAGGAGATTCTACTTTCAGAGAATTTAACATTGGCAGCCATGCAATCAAACCATGGTGCCCCTAGGATTACATCCTCATGCTTGAGAGGAGAGATAAAGAAGTCCTCTTTGTCCACATAGACTTGGACATGGAGCCTCAATTTCCCGATTAAGGGAGTGACTGAAGCTTCTTGTCCCTTGAAAGCACCGTCTGCGGGTAGGACATCTCCCATCTTGTAGGTTTGTATGCCTAGCTTGGTGGCCAACTCTATAGATCTAAAATTATGAGTAGAACCGGGGTCAAAGAGAATAAAAGCATCATGTTCTCTTACCTTTCCCCAAGCATGGCATAGAGGAGATCCTTTGTGGTGAGTTTCCTCCTCTTGGATTTCAACCAAGGTAGCTCTAGGAGGATCATGGTGGTTGTTCTTTTCGGGACAAGCGCAGTACGCAGGCCCTTTTTTGCCGCACTTGAAACATCGGTTATCCTTGCGAGAACGCTCAAGCTCTTCAAGAGAGAGTTTATTTTTACCTTTATAAACTCCTTTCTCTTTAGCTTTGTTGGAGTTGCCCTTAGGAGACTTTTGGACATTGTCCTTCCCCTTAGGCTCATTGGAAACCTTGTTTTCAGGGGGCTTAGAATTCCTCTTAGCCCCTGTTTGGAAATTGATTCGAGAGGCCACCATAGTATGATGTATTACCGCCGATATGGTGCGTGGCCTTTGGGAGTTGACATACTCCGCCATTTCTTCGATTGATCTCACACAAAATTGCTGCTTTTTCTCTCCAAAATACAGCTTTTTGAAGACAGTAGCTTTGAGTTGTAGGTCCCAAAACTTGTCTACATATTTGTGGATAGATTCATAGGGAGAGAGCTTTAAGCTTCGCTGTTTGGTGAGTACTTTGTCTTTGTCATCCATAGCCAAAAATTGCTTCATAATGGAAGCTCTTAAAGCTTTCCATGATCGTGGAGCTTCCCCGTTGGCCCGTAGGCTAGACCACCATTGTCTGGTGGACTTTTGAAAGTGCATAGCTACATGGCGTAGCTTAGAGGACTCCGTGAAGCCCTCATCTCCAAACGCTGTATCAAATTGTTGGATAAAGGCCAAGACTTTGTCCGTAGCACCAAAAGTGCCATCATAGGTAAGGAAAGAGATGCTCTTCCCTCCCTCTTTGAACTTCTTGAGCTTGGATGACCTCTTCCCGCGGCATAGGATTTCCTATGGCCTCTTTTTTTTGATGTTTCAAAGGTTGCACCATCACTTTCTTCAGAAGATGAAGAATTTGAGGAAGATGGAGAAGAGGGTGACCTCTTTCTCGCCTTTGTCTTGCATTGATCTTCGTTGTCTTGACCATCACTTTCATAAGAGGAAGAAGATGGAGAAGAGGGTGTCTTCTTTCTCGCCTTTTTCTTCTCTTGCTTTTTGTCATCCCTCTTTGAAGTATGGTGTGTAGAAGTATGCGATGGTATTCTCCATTTTGGAGGTGATGGAGAGTGTTTAGCCTGCCGTCTTTGTGGAGCCATCTCCGCCGAGGTGGCGGGAGACTCACTTATTTCTCGTTCCTTCGGTGGAGGCTCTTGAATTCTCCTTTGAGAAGGAGATGCATCATCAAGGAGAAAATTTCTGGGCCCTTCATAGGGATCCTCTTCTTCTTTCCCAATCGGAGAGAGACCTCTTTTGGAAGTCTTGCAAGGAGGCTTCCTAGGTGTGCTCTCGTCATGGTGGGGAGCTTGGAGAATCCCATGAGCACGAAGCTGCCATTGCACTTCACTTTGGAGGAATGGATTGCCCATGGCTTGTTGAAGCCTAGAAACAAGATAGTTAAGAAGCATCGGGGCATCATTAGTAGCTTTCTCATTAGCAAAATCAAAGTTATCAACATTAATTTCACTCTCTTTACTATTGTCATCCATTCTAACAACTTTTAGGTGTACTTTGGCACTTCAAGCCCTAGTTGCTACTCCTCTTTACCCCTTTAGAGAAAGCACTCAAGCTACTGTACCCGTGGCTCGAATACCATTAATTGCAAGGAATAGAAGAGAGGGTCGTTCAACATCAAAACAACACCGGCTCCTGTCCAGCTTCTAATAGCTCAATAGTGGTAGCCGTAGGCAAGCCCCGTAGGACTCCACTATCAAGACCATAGCTCTCGACGATGATGCCCCGTTAACTGTACAAAGGCAGGCGCATTGCAAGGCTGAAAAATCCCTATTCTACTTACTCACATGCAATTAATAGTACCAACCATTTAGAGCTAGCTTGAGGACCTCCCTTCTTGAGCAAGAAAAGAGAAACCTTGTGCTCTGATACCAATGTAACATTTAATGGCCTAGTAACTTGTGTGTAGCGGAAAATAGCATGAACATAGTGAGCATTTCATTAGAATAGATTCCTAAAGAGATTAACAAGAGTTCTTGGGTGGAGAAAGCAACTAAAAGCATTACACCTAGTTAGATAGCATGAACAATACTTCAAAAGAGAGAGAAATTAAGAAATTGACAACAATTGAGGACCCGATTTGCATGGAGCCGGTCCCCCCTCCAAAAGGATTTGTACTATGGTTTCTCCCATCAAGAGAGACATTTTTCAATACAATTTCTTGTGTTCCTTCAATACATTAGGAAAAATATGGATTCCCCTTGGGCCTTTTTGATTAGTGAAAGCTTAAGGGAGAACCAATCAGAGGGCTCTTGGGATATCACCTAGAGGGGGAGGAATGGTAGGGGTGCAGCCTAATTGTCTCCCTCTTCAATGCTTGGTTCTTAAAGAGTGGGGGGGGGGGGGGGGGGGGGGGGGGGGGGGGGGGGGGGGGGGGGGGTAAAAGGGGGAAAGAGGTGTCATAAAAGAGGGAGGGACCCCCCCAAAAGAAAAAATGCGCATGCTTAAAAACCCTAAAAAATGTTTTTTTTTTTAAAGTGTCAAAATTGACTCATTTGCCTCCAAAACTGTCCCAAAACATATACTAACTTCAAAAAGTCAATTTTCCCCCCCAAAATCCACTTTTCTCTCCCTCTATCATTACTTTTCTCTCCCACACTCTCCCTCCTCCCATTCTCTCTCTACAGTCAAGGCAGCCATAGCCAAAAGCTTTCCACCACTGTCTTGCTCTCTCCATAGCTCCCCCTTCTCTCACACCTCCATCAACCCTCTACAGTCCCACACCCCATAGCCCACAACTCACCACTATCCTCTCTACCTCTCATTCCTCCCCTCTTTCTCTATCTCTACTATCAAAGCCACCATAGCCACCATAGGCAGCTCAACTCACCCTCCCCTCAGCTCCTCATTCTCTCTCCACAGTACCCACACACAATAGCCCACAACCTTGCCTACTTCTCTCGCTCACCTTCCTCCCACCCATTCCCAATCCCTTCCTAAGCCCAACTTCCCAAGTATGTCCACCGCTAACACGCATAGACGGTCCAAACCAGAGATACAGGAGATTGTGTTGCACAACACAAAAAATTCAGAGGGGGGATGGATCCCATAGGTATTCAAGAAGGGTTCATGGGTCTACATGCAACCGTCCAGTGCTGGACCTCATCGTGTACAATGTCGAGGCGTATTGGAATGCCATTGGAAGGGAAGACTATTGGCATTCAAAGAAACCAAGTCCGGAATGGTGGCCATCGTGCAACACGTGTACAGTGCAGCTGAGATCCACCTAAAGAGATCTTCAACTCAATTTGCACCTCATTGTAAGTCCTCATGGTTTAGCTATCCCATGCATATATCATGTTTAACATGCATGCGATCATTATGTTTGACTAAGGGCATTTATAAAGATGTTTTTCCATCCAGCTTAGTTGAGGAGCAGCCGCTTGAGTGCCTCTCAGGCACTCAGGCACGTTCATGGTTGTGCATGCTCACATTGGGGAGCTTATGTTTCCTAATGTCGCATCAAAAAAACTTACCAAGCAGCGAATATTCATGTACTCCCACAAGTAAGTGGTGCCGAAGTCAAGCCAAAGCTATGGTAGGTTAGAAGCCGTGGAGACACCCTCATTGCAGAGTGCAGAATGGCCAACTCTAGACCATTGGGCCTTGCTTTCTTTCAAGCACAAGGTGCTGCAAGATTTTCAAGGGTCTCTAAAGTTTGGTAAGGCAACCAGATCGGTGGGTCTCAGTTGGCATCGTCCCATCCATTTGTTAGTGCATGCATTCCGCTTTCTGCCGATTGTGAAAACACAGACAATGTTTGTTTGCAAAGAAGTTGACATAGATGCAATGGATACCATTCTAGGTGTCAATTGGGGCTATGTTGACGGTTTGCATGATGACCGTTACAAGTGCAATGTGTCCCCCACACAGCTTTGCCTTCGATATTTGAAGGCAAGGTGCACCTTGTATGCACGGTTTAGCTACGAAAGGTGGATGCACAAACGTGGCAAATGGATACCCTTGTAGCTGACGGCCGAAGAGGTTCAATCCTTTGAAATTCGTGTCCACATGCCCAATAATGAGGTGGAGGTGGTTGCAATGAATCCGCATTGGACTCTTGCCAATCTTCGGGAACACTTCGTCATAATGAGATTCGAGGATGTTGGCAATGTAAGTTTCAAACTGGAACAACGCAAGGTCTCCTTTGTGCTTGATTAGCTACCTTTTCTTAATTTTTATGGGTATTTGTATCTTGATTGCCCATTTTTTGGTTGTGTAGATTGGAAGGCAGATGGAGGCCACTATGCTTGTTTGCAAAGATTGTGCTACAGATGAAGTCATCTTGTCTAAGTGAATTGGCTTGTAACTTTAATCTTTTATATATTGGATATTTTATTAAAGATTTTGAAATTTTTTAAGGTGTTGTACTTGAGTTTTAAGGTGTTGTGTAATTTTATTTTTAAAACGTTTTTTTTTTTTTTTTTTTTGAGATGGAATATGTCTATATAAGGGGGACCACCTCCTCATTTTACCATTTTCATCCCAGCATTGCAGAGAGACCTAGCATACCCAATCACGCAAAGAGAAAGCATGGCTGCTACTAGTGCTTTAGATGCATTCCTTACTGAGGCTGGGCATGCAAATCGCCCTGAGCTTCATGGATTTTTCACAACCCAACCCAATTTGAAAACCACCTTGACCCTCCACTCTCAATCTCTTGAGCACATCACTTCATACATTTCCACTTGCATGGGGAGATTCATTGTTGAGTTACCAAACCGGCAAGGGAAATGGGTCCCTGAGGGCCTTCTGCACCACATCTACAAAGGGGACAGGCCATTTCATCAGCGGCTTGCACGCTTTGCCACCATAGCACAACCCGTCGGTATGTGCCGCTTGAAGATGATGATGTGCGAGCAATGCGTAAGGGGAAGATCAAAAACACTTTTTTCTCTGTATAGGCCATAATGATCTTCCTCCTTCACGAGTGCCCAGCAAGCCCCGACGTAGTGCTACCACACTTGCCACCATAGCACAACCCGTCGGTATGTGCCGCTTGAAGATGATGATGTGCGAGCAATGCGTAAGGGGAAGATCAGAAACACTTTTTTCTTTGTACAGGCCATAATGATCTTCCTCCTTCACGAGTGCCCAGCAGGCCCCGACGTAGTGCTACCACACTTGCAGATCGGCGGGGTACTGGCTGATGTGAAGGACCCCAAGCCCGCGGCCATTGACACATCCGCAGACGAGAGGACGCTTGCCTTGACCTACCCTGTAGGATTCAAGGCCTCTTGGAGGCCTCTCCTTGTGTCGGTTCATCCTCGGGGCCGCCAGAAGGAACCAGCACTCGGAATGCCATCCGTGAGGTAGAGATTACCCGTTTCTCCTCCATTGTGGTGGGTGCGGAGGAGTTTGTGTTTTTGCATGATCTGGAGAAATCCTTTGAGATTCGCATGGATGAGTGTTTCTCCATCCTCGATTCCCATGGCAGGTTTGAGGTTGATACCACCACCTCCCATGACGATGATCTCCTACTACCCATGGGGAATACTTTGGCGGACACAGTGGCGATCGCACAAGCCGAGGTGGCAGCGGCCGAGCAGGCCAAGGTCTCCGAGGAGGAGTTTGTGGCCGTGCAAGCCATGTGTTTGGCTAAACGCGCAAGAGTGGATTCACCATCACCTGCTACAACACCTGTTTTGCTTGATCCAAAGGGGAAGTCAAGTGTGGATCTTTAAAGACTTGCACCCGGATGCTGATGAGGAGGATCGTAGACAAGAGGTATAGATGCTCACTTACATTTGATTGTTACAAATGATTTTGTTAATGTTATATCATAATTCTCTTCCATATTTCTCACAAAACCTATGTTTTGCAGGATGTTTTGGAGGTTGACGCCTGGGCGCAACGATAAGGGGGAGGAGGACGCCATTCGGACCTCAAGCGGCACTTGCTCACTACCTTGGCACACTTCCGACTGGTGTTGTGGTGTTTGTGTATGCCGACTACTCCCCCCATGGACGCTACAACATTTTTGCCCTCCGTTCACTCTCCAAGGCATTGTGCTTAACAACCCTTGCCCAATCGGCCAACCTTGTAGTGCTTGTAAAGAAAGATTTTGCAATATCCAATTTCGGCGTCAACTTTCACGGGTGCCTCATCGCCCATGTCGGCATGAACCAAGCTGTAGGGGTTAATGACACCCAAGAAATTACAACCACTTTACTTAACAGGGAGCCACCCCAAAAGGCAAAGCGCCAGAAAATTGTAATTCGAAAGATCCTAAAGCAAAAGCCGGATATCATGTAAAGCATTGATTTCCTTAATGAAACTACTTTTTGGTGTCTACGACTCTCTCTTACTTGCAAGTTTTTGAATTTGTTATATGTTTGGCTTCCAATGTGTATGAGAAGCACCATAATTTTTGATATGCCTACTAAAGGGCTTGGCAGGCCCCAAAATTATTGATATGCATACTTTGTTATATGTTTGGCTTCCAAAGTTATTAATTTGCCTACTGAAGGGCTTGGGAGGTCCAAAAATGGGCTGCCACAAGGGTGCGCATTTGGGCCTTCCATCAGCATATGGAAGGGGCAAATGCGCGCCCTTGTGGCAACTCATTTTGGAGCATCTCAAGCCCATTTTGGAGCATACCCAGATACTTAACAGTTGCAAAACCCAAAGACAAGAGAGAACCATGTTGTGGCAGCTCATTTTGGAGCATCTCAAGCCCATTTTGGAGCATACCCAGATACTTTACAGTTGCAATACCCAATCACAAGAGGAAACCATGTTGTGGCAGCTCATTTTGGAGCATCTCAAGCCCATTTTGGAGCATACCCGGATACTTTACAGTTGCAATACCCAATCACAAGAGGGAGCCATGCTTCACAAATTCTATGCTACATGGACTAAGTGGGGCATGACTTCCTGATGCATCTATGCTATGTGAAGCATTGAAGCAAATGAAATATCCCTATTGCTTGTTAAAAGTTTTTGGAAAGCCTTGGAAAGGGCTTGGAATTCCCTAAGAATGGCTGCCACAACGGTGCACATTTTGTCCATCCATCTGCCTTTGGAAGCCCCAAATGTGTGCCCTTGTGGCAGCCACTTTGGGGGCATTCCAAGCCCTTTCCAAGGCCTTCCATATACTTTTTCCATGCATTAGTGAGTTTTCCCTTGCTTCAATGCTTCACATAGCATGGATGCTTCAGGAAGTGCATGCCCCGCTTAGCCAAGGTGCTTAACGTAGGCAAGTTGTCACAATAACAACCTAATGGCTACATACATACAAAAGAAGGTAGACAAAACATGGACCAGTGCTACATCACATGGTACAGAATTAAAGCAATACAATGCACAAAGAGTGGGCTATACAATCAAAAGACGCTTATATTCAAATTCTTCCCAATCTTGGAAGTTCCGTAAATACAAAAAGGTTTGATGACTAATTACAAGCTATTGCTCATGGCGCAAACGGCGAGCAAGCTGCAAATCCTTGGGCATAATCGTTACATGCTTTGCATGGATGGCACATAGGTTCACATCCTCGAATATGCTAGTTAGATATTGCTCTGTTGCCTCTTGGACTGCCTCTATGGCCACGGCGCCCATCCAAAACTGAGTGTTGTACATTTGCAAAACCTCCCTGCAAAGCCTTGCAAAAGGGGTCCTCCGAATCAAGATCTCGGTGCTCTTCTGATAGTGGCGAATCTCCGCAAAAGCACGGCTGCGCTTTCGCACCTTCTGAGGTCAACAGGGAGGTGCATTTGTTGCACGAGTTGGGGCAGCTTGCTTCCTCTTCTTGTAGACAATGCTCTTTCTCTTTTTCGGCCACACAGGCACCTCCAACAACTCATAATCTGATTCCACCCACTCTCCATCTGATTTGTGTTCTTCATTATTGAGCGGATGTGATGGTGTGGGTCCACTCCCTTTAGGGAGTGTCTTACCCCTAGTAGACATGTGAGCCTCATAAGTTTGTATTTTGACGCCAACCCATGGGGGATCTTCATCTGTTTGCGTCTCTTCAGAGCCTTCTGACGGCTGCTTTTGGTTGTTTGTTTCTTTGCCTTGGTCGCTCTCATCCGCCGTGTTGCCATCAAAATTGTTGGAGTCCGATGAATAGACAACAAGGTGATGCTTCCTTCTCTCTTTTGCTGCTGTAGAGGACTGGCCATGTTGATTTGAAGCTCCAGCTTCTTCTGTGTGGAACTCACCTTGAGCTTGTGAAGTTCCAGCTTCTGTTGCTGTAGCTTTGACTCATTGGTCATCCAGCCCCTCTGGATATGCAATCCTTGCCGTTTGTTTTGTTCTTGCCATGGTAGCACCTAGTATGGAAAATGACAAAATGAGCACCTTCAACCTTTAAATAGGTTTTTTTGGGATTTAGGCCCTTTCACGCTATGCGGCCAATTAAGTGAAACTCAAATAAACCAATTGAATTTAACAAGTAAACATGGATCATGTGGACGACTGATGCGACGCCCAAACGTTGCCTTTTTGATACTTAGTTGCACGCCAAGCGTCATGGCCCAAGGACACTCGCGAGCTTTTCCACTTCTCGGATGCTGCAGTATGGGAGGCCTTGCATAACTGCTTTGCTAACATCGACTCTCTTGCTTTCTCAATAGTGCGAGTTCTCCTAAAGGTGTGCCTAGAAAACCAGTTTAACATCTCTTGGAGGTAGTTGGAGTGTGAACCACCACCACCATGCCGAGTATTCTTGAAGTAGACTCCTTTTGCTCGATAGTGGGACTTCTCCATGCCTTGTGTACTCCATATATCAAGCGAACCATAGCGGTCCATGAAGTATGCACCATGCGCATAGAGAATGTGCTAAAACAACCAAAAAGGAGATAAGCCAATAGAAAAGTTGCATTTTCAAACATTGCATATGTATTAAGTCCGTTAAAACAAACCATGTAGTGTGTAATATTACTTTCAGACCATCCGTCCTTAGCGGCCTTTGTGAACTCATAAAGCACCTTCTTGAACTCCTCTTGCTGCTCAACGGTGGTGCTTGAAAGATTCATCAATTGCACAACCTTTTGAAAGGATGACCATACTAGCTTGTGTTGGTTAGCAACCTCCACATTGGGATCTTTGTCTATCGTGCATGAATACAAATCTTTCCACAACTCCCACCGCTTCTCACTTGCTAGATCGACACTTGCCTTGGGTACCTGCATTGGAGACTTTGACATCTTCTTGAAAAATCGACGTGTCTTGGCTCCATTCATGGAAACCTTCTGTGACACCTCATATGTCTTCTCCCTACAAGTCTCTGCTACAATGTTCACCCTTGATCGGTGACGTCCAATCTCATTAAGGAGCGTCTCCACCCCCTGCAAGGAGTCTTTTGATCGTTGAAGGGGATTCATTGTGAAAGCATAATCAATGTGATGCTTTAGGATCCTATCAAATATTCGCATAAACGCATGCAATGTACAAAAGTGAACATTGTTGAGGGAGAAGGGAATTATCGGGTTCCACCCAGGATCTTTGCTATCCCTATTGGGCACCTCTAGCATATCACATGAAAGAACCGAAGTTTGCCACTCCCTATTTCTATGATCATCATTATCTTCGTCCTGACCTTCCACTTGAGTTGCTCAACTTGTCTTGTGCCCTTTCACACAGAATGGGCAGGGAAGTAAAGAATTTGCACCTTGTTTGCATCCACGCATGCACTTTATAGTAATTAGATCACCACCTAAATGCCATTCAACATCAAACTCCCCACACCCTGGAACCATGAGATTCTCACCGTTTATTTGAGCTTTAATGACCTCTGTGACCCATGGGATTCTACTAAAAACCCATGCAAGGACTTCATGTGTCTCTTTCGGAACTTCAATTGCACCAAGCCACCATATATCCTTCTCTGATTGCACCCTAAAAGAGGTCTTTGGCGCTTCACTCGAACTTCAAGATTGCTTGGCATAAGCTAGTGATTCATTCATAAGCGTGATGCTCATTCTCTCCAACTTTCTCCCTTTTACAATTACACACTCATCCAACTTCAGCACAAACACAAGCTTGCCTTCAAGAACTGCCAACAATATAAAGCCTCAGAATGCATGTTATGACACATCATAGAGCATGTAGGCAACCCTAAACTAACCTGCATCATTCAAATTGTAGAAAATAGCCATGGACTGCTGCATCGACTTCTTAATGCATCTTTTAACACCTGATGTATTGCTTGATAGCCCTTCGTACTAATCCCAATAGCATACATCACAAATATCCCGAACATCTAGATTAGTGACAATATTAGAAAAATCACTAAGAACTCTCTTAGTGATTGCATCTTTCAAGTGTTTTGCCTCTGGAGCATCAAGCATCCCAATAAAGTCCTCTTTGTTGAAACAAGAACGAAGTAAAGATGCTCGAGCTGATGCATTCTCGCCGTCGCACGTTTCTTGGACGAAGTTCCTACTACCCAAAACAACAATGATGAGCGGTACTAGACTTAAATAAAATGAGGGGCAAAACATCTTACCTCATAGATGTCACCCTTTGTTTTCTTGCCCCACCACGTGGTGCAAGAGTTTGAATTTTAGACAACTCCTGTTTCCTCACCCTACCTCCCATGGCAGTACTCTTCATGTGTGAAAGAGTATTCTCAAGCTTTTTAATTACATTTTCCTTGGTTGCGATGGTGCTCTTTGCCTCCTCAAGCGCACTAGTAGCTGTTTCCATCTGATCTTGAAGATTGTGGAAACTCCCATTCAACAATTTCCAATGACGCAAGTAGATCTCGGACCGAGCAATCTCGTGTCTGTTGAGTCTCTTGGAGTAGCCCAACAAACCTTGCTCTCCATTTCCAACATATTGCAACAGTGATGGAATGTTTGTAAAAGGCAGATGGATTTTGAGAGAAGGATCATTTGGGTACAAGCATCCCTCTGTCCAGAGATCCACATTCTTCTCCCCTTGAGCGCGGCGTTAGTTGGCTGAAGGTAATGTACCCAAGCATGTCTTCTTTGTTGGAACATACTCTTGAGGTAGGCGTAGGAAAAGCCCTGGAGACCTACCGCGTGAAGAGCTTGCTGGGACATTGGTCACGTCGTCAAGAGGCATTGTAGGATGGAGAGATGGATCGTGAAGGATGGAGAGATGGAGCTTGTAGGAGGGAGACATGGAGCTTGAAGGATGGAGAGATGGGTGTGTAGGTGCAGTAGTAGATGCAGGTGCAAGCTCGGGGGGTTCATCGTTTAGTACCCCCCTATATAACGTGCGTTCGTGGGGTATTTTAAAAATCCCTCTTTTAACATGTCTAAATGAATAAAATGACCCCTTATTTTAGGAAAATTTTCCAAAATTAAATATAAAAACCCCTTATTTTAATGTATCTCTGTTAATTTACCTTTAAAAATTTCATTAAAAAACCCCTCCCGCTGAACTCACGTGGTACATTAACATGATTACATAGTGCACCCCCCGAGGGTGCAAGGGGGATGGGTGTAAGAGAGGACCTTAGATTAGGAGGGAAGATGGTCAATTTTGGGGGGAATTTCCTAAAAGTTTTGGAGGGAGTAAAAAAATGCTGAATTATGAGTAATTTAGCTTTAAAATATTTTTTTTATATGTATATATGATGGGGCTACTTTTTAGGGGGAAATAGAGTTTATTTGAAAGTTTTTGAAAAAAGTCACTTTTTTGACCTCTTTGACCCACGGATTTGATTAGGTGGCATGGGAGAGTTAAGAGGCCACTTACAAGTTGGCCAAAAAGCTAGAGAGAGAAGACCCCCTACCCCACTACTTTTCAAATGGTTTACCCCCCCCCCCCCCCCCCCCCCTCCCTTCCCTACTTTTTAAATGGTTACCCCCCCCCCCCCCCTTCCCCCTACCTTTTTTAGGGGTCAAAGGTGGAGGAGACCCTACCAAAATAGCCCCATTCAAAGCCTTTGTCCCCCTTAATCTTGGCAAGCTTCCTTGAAATTAGGGATTCTTACAAGGCCCATGGAGAGTCCATATTTTTCCTAATGACTAGCTAGTGCAATGAAGATGGAAACTTCATGCACTAAGAAAAACACTTATCAAACACAACATCAATTCCCTCACGGTCTCAGACCCCAAGACCTCACACAACTTCGACGATGGTGAGAGTTAGCGGGGTATGAGAGTAGATTGCGAGGAAGGCTAGGAGTATTCTTACGAGAAAGATGTACATCTCCTCACATAATCACTCATATTAGCATAGCTTAGCTTAGTAATTAGCATGGTAGAGGAGATGAGCATGCATTGAAGCTTGGCTCTTGGTTGGATTTGCATCACAAAGCCAAGAGTTGTTGATGTAGGCCTCCCTTCTCACAAGCTTGGAGTAGGTGGTAATCTTTCCAATTAAAGCTTGAGAAGGAGAGAGAGTCTTCTTTACTTTACACATGAGATTGTGTGTGTGTGTGTGTGTGTGTGTGTGTGTGTGTGTGTGTGTGTGTGTGTGTGTGTGATAATGCTTTGCAAAAATCAGCCCCCTCTCTCTCTCTTGGTGGACCCCTCTTGCTATTTGCTCTTGCTAGCATCCTATTGGACCTCCCCAGGCTTAGCCAATGGTAATTAAGCAGCATAAGTGATAGCCTTCTGACATGTGTCCTCATTTCCCCTTTTGTGAGAGCTTTAGGTAATTATTTATTCAACTAAACTCTCATTGGACCCTTTTGCCTCCTGACCAATAGGAATCAGGTAAGCCATTGGGCTGCTGAATGCTCATTGGTCCCCTTGGGAAACTGTCCAATAGTCTTCTAGAGAGCTTAATTCTTATTGGTTATTTTATTAAGTGTTTTTAAATTAATTAAACTAGATTTACTCTAGCCTAATTCTCATTGGTCCACCTCCAAGGCCATCCAATAGGAATTGGGTACACCTTGTGGGCATCTGGGCTAGGGAGCTGACATGTGTCCCTCATTCCCTTTGTGTAAAGGGAGATTGTGTGTGTGTGTGTGAGTTTCTCTCTCATCCCCTACTTGCAAGGCTTGCCCCCTCCTATGTAGGGATTGCCAAAGACTTTGGGGACACACACAAAGCATCCAATTCCCCCAATGTTTGACCTTTGGACACAACCTTTGAATTTTGGAACCTTAGCATTTTGGAAGTCTTAATGGACTGAACCTTAGGGTCTTTTAAGCCCATTGTTGCACATTGCTCATTTGCAGATGGCCCCCCCTTTGGATCCCTATTTTCCCTCCTTTGGATCCCTACTCTGGCCAGTCTGCTAGCTTAACCAATATTCTAGCTTTTTCTCCTCTGACACTTTCCCATATTAAATGATCAGTTTAACATGAGAAAATCATTTAGGAGAATTAGATATTGATTATTATGACATGAATCTTGCATGTGTGCATGTTGCTTGTATTACAAAATCAAACACAACGTCCCCCATGGTTTGACCCCCTTGCGGGGTATTTTCTATGATCCCAAAAACATGATACGATATTCCCATGCTTAATATCATGAGAGCCATCATTAATGAATTGTTCACATGTGTTTGTTTAATTTTGTATAATTCCAAAACATGTCATCTTACGTACTGGTTCAATTCTTCTAATTTCCCATATTGTCTTTGTAGACTTTAAATATTTTGTATCCCAATGTACGTATAGATGCATACCCTCTCCCACAAATGGGTTCATAAAAAAATGAAGCCTATGGCTATCCTCCTCCAATACCACACCTGCATCCACAAAGATTGGCCTCTTCTGCTTCACACTTTTCTCCCTTTCATTTGACCTATTCATCTCTAGACTTTGTCAACCCATTTCTGCCATCAAGGAATGAGTGAGATCAACCAAATTTCTAACAACAGTCGAGGCTTAATAATCTCTGGGCCAGGTCTTGCATATTGAGCTATTGCTCTTCTTTGCACCTTTAAGATAGGCATTGTACTTAACAATCTAAAGCACGACCATTTCCATATTTGCCTAAATCATCTAGAGCCCAAGTGTAACTTCTAGATGACAAAGCAGGATACTCAAGAATCTTGGCCCTCCTTTACCTAACTGTATAAATGTGGAATGGCACAATGCGAGAACCATTATTACTATGCATCTTACAATTAATAATAACCATGATTGCTGCTCATGGGTAAAATGTTAAAATGCTTCATTAATCTTAATTTTTGAAGATATTAAAATAAATAAAATTTTAAACTAAAATTTAAAATGTGAGATCCTTAATTTTGAAGATGCCAAAATAGTTAAAAGTATAAAACAAACTTTTAATTGTGTCCAATCCATCTTTAGCACAAATTTGATTTAGTCAAATATGTCAACAATGAATTGTATTTCATTAGTTTTGTGGAACACTTGGTCTCTATGAAAGAAAAGAGCTCTTTGAGATTAAAAGGGGTTTGTTTTGTGTAAAATGTAAGATGCTTCATTTATAGAGGACTCGTATGCACATCAGCGTGCTGTTCTTGTTGCAAGAAATGACGCAAAGCAAAGTTTGACGTCGCATTGAATCTTGACCCTTAAAGAATGGTGGCCATATTGTGATCACAATGTGAGATGGAAAAATTGTTATCTGGGATAAGACCCAACAGAGGGTCTTCATGCAGGGGCTTAGTGAATCAGATGTTGCTATTCATTTTCCATGCTTTTCTTCATCAAGAAGAATCATTACAGTATGTCTCAATCTCACCCAATTCTATGTCCATAAGGAGTTTCACAACTCAAATTATTGGAAGAAGAAAAAATTACCAAAATACCCCTCTAATTTGTGGAAATTCTCATAGTACCCCTCAATGTGGAAATTCTCAAAGTACCCCTCAAATTTCAAAATACCCAAGATACCCCTCTAATTTGTGGAAATTCCCAAAGTACCCCTCAAATTTAAAAAAATTCCCTATATACCCTTGTATCATATTGGAATGTATTTGTCCCAATTTTTTTATATTATAATATTCATGACAAGGGAGACTTATTTTTAAGTTTCTTAATCAAAATATTAACAAACTTTCTCACAAATAGAGGCATATGTGTCTAAAAATGATGAACAATTTTTTCTTAAGAGCCCACAATACTATATAAAATCGTAGTTTTATCATCTTCTATTAAGGGAGAAACAATCTTTCTCTTAAGAGTTGCAAAAAAAATTGTCTTTTGATATGTTTACGGGGTTAATGAGGGATAATCTCGGGGATAATTTGGGAACTTTAGAGAAATTGAAGGGTAATATCATAATTTTTTGGTCAAATATGAGGGGTAATATCATAATTTTTTTGGTCAAATATGAGGGGTATATGAGGGGTTAATGAGGGATAATCTCGGGGATAATTTGGGAACTTTAGAGAAATTGAAGGGTAATATCGTAATTTTTGGTCAAATATGAGGGGTATATGAGGTCAAATATGAGGGGTATATTGAGAATTTTTGAAATTTGAGGTACTTTTAGAATTTCCACAAAGTAAAGGGGTATTTTGGTAATTTTCCCTTTCAAGAAGATCAGAATTGTTTGCTGAGGGTCATGTGCAGGAAGGGACTCAAACCTTGAGGGCAGCTTGACAACCCTGATCACTTGTTGCATAGCCTCGTGGCGTCTTGCAACCCTTGGTGGCACGCAGAGCTACATGGCAACAACGACTTGACACCCTAGAGAGAGAGAGATGATCAAAATAGCATTTTGCTGGCACACGCTTTTTGTTCATCCATAGATTGAATGGGAAAAAAAGCCTAATCCTTCAGTTTCTAGGGAAACCAAAGAAATGCACGTAGTAATTGTATGCTATCTCTATCTCCTTGTGTATGGAAAAGGGCTTGCCCAGACTGCTCTGAGACTGCAGACAAGAATGGAGATGGGGTTTCCGGAGCAAATCAGTTGGACATCTTGGATTTTGCGTTCACAAAGCTTGCAAGAAATTAATATAAGCGCAACATTTGAGTGTCCTTGACAAAGAAGCCATTTATATGATGGGTAACACAGTGGTCTCACTAAGTAGTAGAGCACAATTTTGGAGCAGTTATAGAGCTTATATGTTGGTGTAAACAGATCAAACAAGTGTTTTGAATGCTTCCTAAGCCTTCCTTCTAACTCCCCAACCTTCAGCAATCTACCATTTGATGCTCCATCATCATGGACAAGCACGCAAGATCCATCCCTCATTAGCCCCACCCAATCAAAGGGACCTTCATGCATAATTTTCTCATGGCCGCAATACCCCTCCTAATGCACATAATTGTCTATATAATCTCCTTTATGTGTATGTTTGTCAGCTAAATAGCCGGTATCCAAGCAGGAGTTTGAAAAGTCCCACAACAAAGTAAGAGTACAGCCTGCGTCATCCATGCAATGAACCACAAGTTAGCTAACCAAAGAATATAATAAGGACTGGTTTAGACAAGACCTACTCCAAACGAACATCTTCAATAGTATCATCTACATGATGGATGTGTGCATGATGATATAGGAGATCTTGGTGCATCAATATTATGCATGATGAGATCCACCTTGTTAAGTTCATACCTTAAATTTGATGAGATTTCCAAGGAATAGATAGAGGTTTAAGTAGGATACTTGTCCTTACAAGTAGGTTGCCATAATGCCAATGGGCTGGATCATGAGAAATAAATATAAAATGTACTTTGAACATTCTCTAAGCATACTCTTATGGGGTGCAAAGCCTGAAAGCGTGCATTTGTCTTATTCTTTTTGGGATCCTGTATATGCGGTTACAAGTGTTTCTTGCGCCTCTCTAACTGCTAGGTCCCCACCGTCAATTTATACTAGGACACACATGAAGAAGTTCAAAGTAGCATCAATTGCGTCTTTTCATTCAAAGCAAAAGCATTATGAGTGGTGATATTAACACAAGCACAATTTCAAGAGGTTGGTATGATGCTCACTGTAAGAGCAAAGTGCACACCATGAATTTTATATTGTCATTCAAAGCAGAAGCATTATGAGCGGTGATATTAACACAAGCACAATTTTAAGAGGATATTAACTTAACCTCGGGAAAATTTTGATGGCTCTTATCCTCTCTACAAATATTGACTCAAATACATGTTCAAGACACAGAATTCAATGTAAGTAAGCAAAACATTAAAAGCATACATAGCACAACATGGGTAGATGCCATTTAGATATTTGATCGGGTTTTAGTTCGCTTGAAAAATCTTGCTCGAGTATGGTAAGACTGACTTGAACTCTAAATAATCTATGACAACACATAGGTAAAATGTACCTCAATGATGAAGTCATCCATAAAGTAGCACACTTTGAGACACTACTACTAAATCTTTTTAACAAAAAGGCAAAAAAAAAAAACCTTCCTAGTGAGGGAAAAAAGTGCCCCATGATCCTAAGTGTGTTTCATGGTGACATTACATTAGATCTCAAAGATCTCCACGATGTCTATTCTTTATCTCTTTCCAAACCTCTTATACTTTCTCCCAATCCACTCTTCCAAAATTGGATCCAAGCAATGAAACTCACACTAGCATTTCTAAGCTTTGCACTTTCAAAATTTCTCTGCGATCATTTTTAATTATCACATGGTACCGATGATATCACTATTGCCACAATTTCAACATACTTGGAAGTGTTTCATGCAAGTGAAAAGTACATGAAAAACCTTGCCATGCACATCTCTGAAGTTCATTCCTTCAAATCCATATATAGTAAAGAGTACTTACAAATGCTTTGAGTTCTTCCTTGCATCATCTACATCAATTATAAGGTCTCCAAGCCCACTCACAAGCCGAGATAACCATAAGACATTATTTGCCGCTCACTCTTTTTCATCTCTTGGATAGTAATGGGTGCTAAAAAGCTTGCACGCAATGAAAGAATACATGTCTAGAATTTGCTCATTCATGCATTCAATGTCTTGCAAGATGAAACACTTTTCCATAGCTATCTAAGTAGCTAATCACCACCTTCTATATCCAATATAACTCCTTGTTTATGTTTTTAAGGCATTGAAGAGTATTTAAGATGATGGATGTACTCTTTTTCTTCTTCATGTTTATTGAAGAGTATATAAGATGAAGGACTTACTCTTTTTCTTCTTCATTTGTATGACATAAAACACCATACACTATAAAACTTTCTCAAAGTTTACCACGGACATTTATCGCATTTTATAGTGAGAGAGTGGAAAATGGACAAATCATCAACATCTTTTCCTCCCAACTCCATGGGCATATTGCATATCTGTTCCCATGAGCCTCCTATATTAATAGTAAATTAATACTTATATCAATATTTATATATAACTTCAAATCTATTTTGACTTAAAAAGACAACAAAGTTTTTATCCTTGAGCATTGTCCTTTGTAGGTCAAGAGATAGGGCAAAGGAAAAGATGATTCTGAAGCTTGGACTCAATGACAACAATACACACATGTAGAACCAATTGTAGTATCTACAAAGACCAATATGAGAGCAAAAATATATACATGTCCAAAATGCAACAACACATCTTGTTATAGGGCGCAAAGGACGAGGTACCTTATACAACATAGATTTTCATTAGGAAGTGAATGGGATAATTGGGCCTCTTTATTTGGAAATTGAAGAAAATTCTTAAGGCTTAAATAGATTTTACCAAGCCTAGATTTGGGCCTAGACAAATGGGATAGACGTAACCTTTCTTTGGTAAGATTATATAAGCTTTTCATGACATTCCAGCATAACTTGATGTGATAATGTTTACCATTCAATTGTTCATTGCTAGCTAAAATGGCCATAATACATTACTTATGGCCATTTGTAACATTAGCATTATAAAAGAATTCACAATACATTACTTATGGCCATTTGTAACATTAGCATTAATCTTCTAAAATCTTCCAAGAAACATAAAGGCAACACAGTTAGTTACGACACATTACTTATGGCCATTTGTAGCATTAGCATTAATCTTCTAAAATCTTCCAAGAAACATAAAGGCAACACAGTTAGTTACAACACATTACTTATGGCCATTTGTAACATTAGCATTATAAAAGAATTCACAATAAAACATTATCTAGTACCAACGATCTACAATAAAATGATTATGTCAAAATTTAATTCCAACTATGCATGCACTCTGTGTTGTCTCGCCAGGGCATACCTATGGGCAAGATCTGATGAGCTGACTGTAGACGGACCGCAAGCGCCAATAAACTTTGTCTAAAATAAAGCATTACCTCCATAAACATACTTAAGCTGTATGCCCAAATAGTGATGCAAAAGCCCCAAATATAAAGAAACTTTGATTTTGATTCCAATTCATTTCACTTAAGCAGGCAAGCAGCTAGACACAGGGTTTAGTGCTTGGTAGAGTCTAGGAGGCGAGGACTCATTAGATCTCTTCTCGAGAGATAAAGAGGGTTGTGAGTGAGATAGCTAAAAGCATTTTATTCTCCAATTTTCTCCTTACTTCTAGAGTGTTGTACCATTTTTCGTTTTGACTTTGATTTTACCATTTTGTCTACTTTTGTTTCATGTTTCATTTCAATACTTAAGAGTAGGGTAAATAGAAATTATCACCATCAAAATTGGGCAAATAGATCATAGAAAAAAAGTGTGAAAACCATATTTTTTTGGCAAAAAAAACATAAAACTCTGAAATACCAAAAAATTGATGGTCAAAACTCCAAAGCTAAAAAAGAAGTGTAAAAAAGGCATAACCAAATTAGAGAGAGTGAATCTGAAAAGTTCAATATAGATTGGTGCAGGAACATGGATCACGATCCATGACCCTCTATAACATTTTTGGCAGGACCAGATACCATTGGATGCAACGTGCTTCCAAATCTCTAGCTATATACCTTTGGTGGAAAAAATGACACAAAAACTCAACCAAATCAAGGTTTGAGAGCTCATTGAAGGCTTTGGTGTCTAGATAGGTGACACTCTCATTAATAGTATTCTTTAGTACACTCTGCAAGCATTTCAATAGAGCTTTATACTATGATTTTTTTGATAATGGATAAGAACTACCTTTCTTGGTGCAATCTTTCTTTGCCTTTTTGTTCTTTATTAAATTTATCATCTTTTGATTTCAGTGCATCAAAAAGGTTAAGTTAGTACACAATGCATACGAGGATATGAAATACATAAAAGCTAAAAAAATATGCAATACTTAGGTGCATGCTTGCTCTTTCTAGAGCTCACATCTACTTGATTTTCCTGTATTTTTCCTTTCATAAGAGCGAGCTTTGCATGTTTTCAAAATAAAACACTATAAATACATAGCTAGTCTAGTTAGTGTAAAGAACAATGACATAAACATACCTTTGGGACATCTTCAATAAGAGCCAAGAAAGAACCATTTGAAGCTAAAGCCTCATCCTCTTCTTCTACGTCTTAATAGTAAATACCTAGATTAACAAAAGAGTACAAAATGATTAAAGATAGTATAAATTAAGAAAACATACGTGTAGAAGGACGTTGAATTGCATTGCTAGTGTCTCTTTGAGGGACATTGTTTTAGATGAAGAAGGCATGTAGTAGGTACAATTACACAAGTTATGTACCTTAAATCATATAAAAAATGAGCAAAACTTTAAAAGCAACACAAATCAAGAAATTTTTATATTTAATATAAAGTGTTTTAATGATAGATACATCAAAGGTTAAGCACTTGTGCATCTCCAAAGTACTGGGAAATATAAGTGTTCACGAAAATTTCAATAAATTTCTATACAAAAAAAAAATTCCTAGATAAAACTAAACATATATAGGAAAGAGGAATTTCAAAATCCGAGAAAACCTTTCCGAGCAATCATAAAAATGAGCAAAACTCAACAAGAGACATATAGAACTTAAATCATAAAAACTTGCCCAAGGTGACTGCCGCGTCGTTCCATCTACCAATGCACTTAGTCGTCAATGGCCCAGTTTGAAGAAATGGAAGAGTGCCACATTTGTTGTGAATGCCATAGGAAGGTTTTGATATACTACAAAAGCAAACAAAGAGGCCCTCCACTAGTAGCGACACAAGCGCACAAGCAGTGCGTGTGATCAAAAGGTTCAATGAGTTGGATGTAGTAGCATCCACGGTAATTTGATCAAGAGATTTATCATCATCAGCATGTCTACCTTCTCGATTGGAGGATAATCTGCCATGCCTAGAGGGCTTCAACATCTTCTCCTCCCTGCACGTGAGACTCTTACAAGATTGTGACTCCATTATATGCAATAAGTAGGCTCCACTCTTGCAGTTTCCTTTAACATGTCCATTGTCTTGTGCAGCCTCTCCACTACCTTGTGGAGTTGTCCCACCCCTATTAGGTTTTTCTCTGTCTTGCAAAATCTGAACAAAGTGAAATCCCAGTGTGCATTTGCCTGAGCACCCCACATGGTACCCCTCTTCAAGGGATGACTGGGTTGTTGGCTGCACAACAAACAAATTTGACACAACGATGTTGGCTAGGAAAGGCAAATATGGATGTCCCTCCCTATTTATTGGATTTGGTTGGGCAATCCTTGTTTATAAGTGATACGGGGGTGGAGTAAAGGGATCAACAACTACACCTCAATCTGCAACAACACGGGCAAGATCTCGGATGGTGGATCGTTGCAACAGGGGTGACAAGAATTTTGCAGAATTTTATACATACGGCCTTGCATCATGCCTAGTGACACGTGTTGCCTAGATGGTTAAGGCAGAGTGCCTTGAGGCGGGACATCCAAGGGTTGAAGGGCATCCGTGGCGCAATGAGAGCCCTAATAGTTTTGCAAGACCAAGTTTGATCAACGGTAGAATAAATCTCTGCCATTGATGCCTTCACTTTGCCACTGTCATGTAGCGAGGAGGTTGGGAAAGAAAAGGCTAGAAGCCTCTTGGACTCACACTAGCTGAGGCAAGAAGGTCAACCGTAGTCATTTTCATTAGTGACCAAAAAAATGAGTCCGTCAATGTGGACTCTCTCTGAGAATTTTCATAATCCTCTTTTTGAATTTTCAGGTCGAGCTGCAAGAGGGACCCTTATCAACGAGGGCTTCATGGGCAAGGGCTGGGAAGGTGATGACGATCACGTGGGTATTTCTGACATGAAGGCTAAACATGGGCCGAGGTGATTGCAAAGATGCTGCATGAAAGCAAGGATGAAGTTGAAGTCCTCATTGTCTCTCTCTCTCTCTCTCTCTCTCTCTCTCTCTCTCTCTCTCTCTCTCTCTCTCTCTCTCTCTCTCTCATCGAGCTTTTCTCTCTTTCTAAAGAAAACTCTCTGAAAGAGTCTGCGCCGGCGCGGACTCTTTGAGAGAGTTTTTTAATCTTTTTTTAGAGAGAGAGAGAGAGAGAGAGAGAGAGAGAGAGAGAGATCAATACCGGTTTGTCTTCCACAACCACACGTTCACAGCCGTTACTCTCAACCTTAAATTATTGAAGCAGACGTTGGATTTTTGGCAAAGAGGCATTTGCTACAATAGCATGAACGCCTTTTCTCTCACATTGTGTGTGCAATATTAGCTCAGAGCGTTTCATTTTGCCAACAAAAAAATCTTCAGGCTTCTCTCCCACATCCAATGTCACTGGGATGCCCTTGTGCACCCACACGATTGGCTTGCTTGGAATGCTAGCTACCCCTTCATGTCCACCCTCTTCAATGAAGAATTCCACAACACTAGCGATCCTCACTCCTCCATTAGGCAGCGAGTTGCACGAGAGGGTGTGCATGAAAACTTGACCCTCGACTGGCTTCCCACTTAGCCTCCTTGTTGGTGGCCTGGCGTCATCTTAGTTATGATCAGTGCTCTCTCTCTCTCTCTCTAAATCCTGGATGTTAGCAATAAGAGCATCACCATTTTTTAAAAAAAACCCCCACCATCCTGGATGTTGTAACCCTTGTTGAGCAAGTATGCCCAAAAATCCACAAGTATTTGTAAATTATTGACCAAAAAACAAGTGGTCTTGGCAAATATATCTCTTTTACTACTTCTCTCTCTCTCTATCTCTATCTCTATCTCTCTCTCTCTCTGAATCCCGAAAGTTAGCTTTGAAAGCAGCACCATCGGTTTTAGCCCACATATTTCTCTATATCCAAAACTCTCTCTCTCTCTCTCTCTCTTTATACAGTACAATGGGTTGAGTGACAAGTTTTTTTTATAATTGTTCCCGCTCTCGCTTTTTCCCTAAATTCTAGCTCTCTATCTAGAAAATCCTTTGCAAGCAAATGGTAAAACAATTCTAGATGTTAACGATCTTGTATGATCTTCCAGTCTAGTGAGAGAATGTCTAGCCTAAAGTTAGAATAATATCTTATTGGTTATAAAAAAAAAAAGAAACACTAAGTTTATAAAGCAAAGTAACTTGTGTAATTGGTATTGGTAAAGGAAAAAAGGGATGGTCTTATACTTCAAAGTTTGATCAAATTACTTGGAAAGGAAGTTGTTTTTATGCTTATTCATATAACTTTTGGGAAAGTGTTTCAAAATGTTTTTTCCCTCATGTGAGGCTCCTCAGGAAGGAGGGCATGTTTATTTTGAAAAATAGGTCTAATTGCAAACAGAACTCTTCCAAAATTTTGACAAAAGAGAAAAGATGTTTCTTGGTGTTAAAAGTCTGACATAATTGTGTCCTTAAAAATACATACGTACTTTGTCAAGTAATTTTGGATTATTATCAAAAACGAAATCCTCACGTGAGGCTCCTAATCAAGGAGAGCAGGCTTACTTTTTGAAAAATGAGATTGGTTAAAACTCTTAGCCTTTGCTAGAAAAAATCTTGCACAACTATATAATGCCCTAAGGTCTTTTTTATCATCACTATGCTTTATTGATCCTCAAGATTGCTCATATTTAAACTTCTATTTCTCATCACTACCTTCCATAGTTAATAAGCTTTATTTCATTAATAATCTCCCTATCCTTCCTCTTGCAATTAAGCAATCTTAGGAGATTGTGAACCCTCTTTTAGATCTGGAGCTCTTAGATCAAGAAGAAAAGGAAGCCCTAGGCATAACTGACGACCCTTCTTTTCAAACAATTGAAAGGTCTATGCTCAGACACTTTTCTGAAGTCATTCCACTACTCCCTTTCAGACAGATTGAGCTTGATGTTGTTCGTCTCGAAAATAAACTCTGGGATTTTGAGATATTGAATCAATGTGCTCCATTCACTATTGATTCTTTAGCTCTCCTTTGTAGTCTACTGCATGATGTAGTAGAACAATGCATCAAGGTAAAAAAAGTAGACATCGGTTTATTCACCTAACTTTCACTAATAAATTTATGGAGTTTGTACACCCCCACACTTTTTTTGAGGAATTGTTAAAAGATATTGGAATAAAAAATAATCTTGAACACTTTCACATAAAATTTGGATGAAAATACACGAACAATATAGGCCAATATTTATATAATTTTTTGACACATTTGCTGTGCCTTTTGATCTGAATGATCCTTGTGTGTCCCTAATCCAGCAACAGTTTAAAAACTTCTTGAAAACTTTTGGCCATCTTGTATGCATGTTCTTACTACTCAGCCAACTTTCATTAGACACCACATTTTAAGGGATAATGTGTCTAAAGGCCTTAACCATATCCCCCTTATCCCCGTACATCTGCATTCAGTAAAGGTCGAGTTCAAGAAGGGGTGAGCAAAATTATGCCAATTGCTAAATCTGAATGATACACCTTCTCACTTTCAGTTAATTGAAGAAAGACTAGAAAAACCCTTCCAATCCATGTTCCCAAACTATAGGCATAACCAAACTCCCTAGTTCATGATAAATGATATCTTTGACGAATTGGACTTTATCCAAAAACACATTTTCACACGTGGTTTGGACAAATCAGCCCAAACTCCGGTCTTTATTTGTGAACAAATCATTAGACTGCATGCAAAGAACAGATTGAATTCTTCAAAATTCATGCCTATACACGAATGCAATAACACCATTTTTTCTCTCATTAATTCAAGATGCAAGGAGTTTAGTGTCATACCTTCTAATAATAGAGGCCTTCCCTACATTATGGGTAACTATAAAGTTCACAAATCAGAGTTTTGATAGATAACAAATGCCCATGATTGTGTTTTTTCTCCTTTGGCTAGTATGATCACTAATTTTTTACAAAGTTTATCTAACGGACTTATTGAATATACCGAAAACTTTCAAAAAAACCTACAAACATTCTCAAAGGTTAATACTAACGCGTACTGGATCATTAACAACCAATACGAAGCTTTAATAAACCTTCCTAAACTAATTTATTCCATACATACATATGATATTAAAGCTTCTTATGAAGCAATTCCTCACCATGGGAAGCATAGCCTATTGGAGTCTTTGAGAAACATTAAAAGATTAGTAATGGGTCAAGGATATAAAGGTTTTAAACCATCTAGAAGAAAAATCACCCTTACAAAAAAGAAATCAGAAGTAAAATGGTCATTCAAATTTTTTTATGCCTTAAATATCTTTGTGTTGGACAATTGCTTCTCAAAGTTGGGGTCAGATATATACCGATAAACTAAAGGAATCCCAATGGGATATTTATGTTCTCCTTTATGGTGCAATCTATACCTTGCTAGGTTTGAGCTAGAGTATGCTAGAAAATTATCCAGACTCAAAAAATCTGACATGCTTTTAGCATTTTTACATTCTAATCGATATATGGATGATCTACTATTCGTGAATAACACATATATTACACAATGCATGAATCACAAAAAACCTTTGTCCCCTGAGGACCCCTTTACTATATATCCATTGGATATCATTTCAGTTAAACCAACTCATACCAAGTTTTTTCTACATATTTGAACACAAATATAATACTAGAAACACTTTTCATTGGGGAATATAGTACGGAAACAGCATGGAAAAAAGACATAGTACCAAGACACTAAGTATCCTTCATACAAGCAGCCAGCAACCACCCTACACAATTAGCATACAAAGTGTGTGTATCAAAGGTCTTACCCATCATTTATAATGCTTCATGTGTAGTGACAACATTTAATGATTTACAACGAGACTGAGCTTTATTTTACTTCTAACGGATTAAAAAAAAACACGCATCAAAACACTAATCACACAGTTTCTATTAAAAGGTAACTTCCTTGGTATCAGATTCAAGGTCAAATCTTTGACAAATATACTAAACGAATGGAAAATAGAACAGGATGCGCATAATTCTGGGATCATGATTGCGACAAATATCTCTGAAACAACTGGTTTGAATGTAGGATAGTAATCAAAAAAGCGAGGACACATAGTGAAAAGGAAGAATGGTGGGCAGACATACCACTTCAACACACAACATGATGGCATCTTTTTTATCTCATGTGTTATTCAAGATGTAATGACTTTTAATTTCAAATAAAGATTTGGTGTATACCCCTTCGGTTTCTTTGGAAAATGGAATGGTAACCATGATGTATGTACAAAAGTTCTGTTTCCTAAATAATAAACAATGCAAGACAACTTGTCACCTACTGTGTTACAATACTAATCATGGGTTGGATGGTTTGCATTTTCATGGATATTGTTTACTATTGGTTGGATAAATTATATTCTAAAAAAAAACACCAGATTTCGGAAAGCAAAGGAAAGATTGATACATTCTCAAAATGAACAGATCACTTGAGAATGGATAGTTAGAAAGTCATAACTTTAGACAACTCAAAAATTAAATCATTGGCGGGGGATATGTCCACATGGTGGGCTATCCCCCACCAACTGGATAGATTCCCAGGGTTGGGGGTGGGCCTCTGTGTGTGTGTGTGTGTGTGTGTGAATCCCGGATGTTAGCAATAAGAGCAACACCAATTTTTAAAAAAAAAACCCCACCATCCTGGATGTTGTAACCCTTGTTGAGCAAGTATGCCCCAAAATCCACAAGTATTTGTAAATTACTGACCAAAAATCAAGAGGTCTTGACAAATATATCTCTTTTGCTACATCTCTCTCTCTCTCTCTCTCTCTCTCTCTCTCTCTCTCTCTCTCTATCTCTTTGAATCTTGGAAGTTAGCTTTCAAAGCAGCACCATCGGTTTTAATCCACATATTTCTCTATAGCCCAAACTCTCTCTCTCTCTCTCTCTCTCTCTCTCTCTCTCTCTCTCTTTATACAGTACAATGGGTTTAGTAACAATTTTTTTTTAAAATTGTTCCTGCTCTTGCTTTTTCTCTAAATTCTAGCTCTCTATCTAGAAGATCCTTTGCAAGCAAATGGTAAAACAATTCCAGATGTTAACGATCTTGTATGGTAAGATTGCTACCCTCTTTAATGTCTCTCTCTCTCTCTCTCTCTCTCTCTCTCTCTCTCTCTCTCTCTCTCTCTCTCTCTCTCTCTCTCTCTCTCTCTCGCATGTAACTTAACCTAACTCTTTAAAAATTGGTAGCTACACCGATTTGGGCAAAGCTTAAAATAGATTAAAGAGATGGCTTATACACATGGTGGGCGTAAAGATGCTGCAGTGGGCTGCATGTATAAAATGATGAGAACATGCAGCACCAAAACAACACACGAGTCTGTTTTTCTCTCTCTCTCTCTCTCTCTCTCTCTCTCTCTCTCTCTCTCTCTCTCTCTCTCACACACACACACACACACACACACACACACACTTGAGAGAAGCACTGATCGGTTGTGTTCCTGAGTAACAACTTCGCACAGAGACATCTAGTGTGATACACACACATGTACACTTGAGGGAAGTACTACCCAGGTCGTTCATACACAAGCTACACACACACACACAAAGTCATTCAATCTTTATAGCAGGCTACCCCAGCACACAAGCATTCTCAAGGGGTTCACCATTCAGTACCCCCCTATATAACGTGTGTTCGTGGGGTTTTAAAAAAAACCCCTCTTTTAACATGTTTGAATGAATAAAATGACCCCTTATTTTAGGATTTTTTCCAAAATTGAATATAAAAACCCCTTATTTTAATGTATCTCTGTTAAATTGCCTTAAAAATTTGTATTTTAAAACCCCTCCTTTCGAACTCACATTATACATTAACATGATTACATAGTGCACCCCCCGAGCAAGCGTTCTGGAATCATCAGGACGAACAAGCCAAAAGCTCGGTCCTTTACCGCATTGGCAATAGTACACGGTAAAAAGCATTCTTGACTGTTTTCAGTGTTGTTGGTCTATATACATTGGGATACATTGCAGTTTCTTTGGTTTGCATGGTGTACAAAATTGTTTCTTGTTGGGTATTCATAATAACAGAAAAAACACTGCTTTTTTAATATATATATATATATATATACAATAGTTTTCATAACCTAGACCGATATACTGAGTCTAAAACACTCTAAGAAGCGTTCTTGACTCTGTTTTCAGTGTTGTTGATCCATGAACATTGGGAGACATTGTATGTTCTTTGGTTTGCATAAACATGTTATAAAAAGCTGTTTCTTGTTGGTTATTCACAATAGCATGAAAAAAACGCTGCTTTTCTAGTATATAATGGTTTACATAACCTAAACCGAGATGTAATATGATGTACTGACTCTAAACGATTGGATATACACAACGTGTAGCTTAATCAAGTGTTTGATACATAAAAGAGAATAGTGTTTACTTGAAAGGCAAACACGGTGAACATCCTCTCATGGAATGGCATATTGAATGTTTTTTGGCAGCCATACATTAGGGTAACAGACAAGGTGCAGTGCCAACGCATATTGTGCAAATGACAACCTCGAGCTTTTAGGTAGACTTCCAGTCTACTGAGAGAATGTCTAGCCTAAACTTAGAATAATATCTTATTGGTTTTAAAAAAAAGAAACACTAAGTTTATAAAGCAAAGTAACTTGTGTAATTGGTATCGGTAAAGGAAAAAAAAGATGGTCTTATACTTCAAAGTTTGATCAAATTACTTGGAAAGGAAGTTGTTTTTATGCTTATTGATATAACTTTTGGGAAAGTGTTTCAAAATGTTTTTTCCCTCATGTGAGGCTCCTCAGAAAGGAGGGCATGTTTATTTTGGAAAATAGGTCTAATTGCAAACAGAACTGTGCCAAAATTTTGACAAAAGAGAAAAGATGTTTCTTGGTGTTAAAAGTCTGACATAACCGTGTCCTTAAATTACGTACTTACTTTGTCAAGTAATTTTGGATTATTATTGAAAACAAAATCCTCATGTGAGGCTCCTAATCAAGGAGGGTAGGCTTACTTTTTGAAAAATGAGTCTACTTACAAACGAAACTCTGCCAAAATTTTGGCTGAATACATTACTTATTATTTAAAAGTAGTATATATCTTATATCAGCAACATAACCCCAAAATGGAGGTTTTTATTTTTCTTCTCTCTCTCTCTCTCTCTCTCTCTCTCTCTCTCTCTCTCTCTCTCTCTCTCTCTCTCTCTATCCTCTCAGGCTCGCACTATATCACTGGTGGGGTAAGTTTTTTTAAAAGAAATACACATATAAGCACTATACGAAAAGTGATGCTTTTAGGCTTAGCGTTCTACAACTACTCTTACAATATATCATCAAGCATAGACCACTATTAAATAATATCTAGTTTATGAAATTGTAATACAGGGTATGATGCTTTCTATCGGAAGCCCAACTACGAGGGATATATCATCCTTTGAGGATGCCAGTCCTAAAACTCGCAAGAGATGTTACTTATCCAATGGAAAGCCCACGTCCCTCCACCATACATGATTTTCCAGAAGGATGCAAATCTATCTTCCTCTTCAAACCAGAACAACTATTGTACCATCTCAAACTATGGTAGAGAAAAATCTACCCAACAAACCCATTGTAGAAAACACCGTTAAAAAATGAATCATGCCCGATAGAGAAGCAAAGAAGAGACTCCCTCGAAATGCATATAAGAAGAGTGAAGAGGTTTAGGGCTATGGGACATCAATAACAAGCAGAATAGACTGTTTGGATACCTGTCTTCCCATCAAGGTTGCCCATGTTCTAATTGGCTGCTTTTGTTGGATGGTGACAGGTATAGGTCTATTCTTTCAAGGGTTCTGAGGCTCAATTGTTCTCCTACCAGAACTGGTTGTACCAGAGAAACAAATAATGAAATTTGTCTTCTATCTATTTTCTATTGTCTTTTCTAGTATATTTTGGCCAAGTTTCAATATATGGTTCTCTAAGAGGGGATATCAAATTTAATCTCTCTCAGACTCTCAGACTCTTAGCCTCTTTCATAGAATTTAGCCTCTCTCTCTCTCTCTCTCTCAACCCAAAGCCAATAGTGGCCTTACTTTCTATAGCAAGCACATAACCTTTCACAATGTCATCTTCCATCACCTTTCATAAATTATATTACAACGGAAGAACAACTTCAATTGCTTGAAGGCAATTTACGTGAAGACAATTTTCTCTCCACGTGTCATCTCTGCTAACTTGGTTGACTGTGTGCACCGTGCAGAGTAGAATAAAAAAGGACACAAAGTCAATGTACATTGCCTTGCATGGTGCAAGATAGCAAGAATCACAATGCTCCCAACCGCTAAAAACCCAGTTTGAAATCTGGCAGCATCACCCTTGTCTCTTCCATCTGTTGGACTTATGAAATCGACATTAGAACTGTCAGCATGGGCGGCCAGTTATTGTAAATAGCACATACCAAAACTTTCATGAAAGCACCGACAAAGAGCATGAGAGCTAGACCAACAAGCATCTGAATGTTCATCACCATTTCTCACCCCCAACGTTGCACACAAAGACAGAAGAAGATCGTGCTACGTCTCTCTCTCATGCATTCCTCTCTCTCTCTCTCTCTCTCTCTCTCTCTCTCTCTCTCTCTCTCTCTCTCTCTCTCTCTCTCTCTCTCTCTCTCTCTCTCTCTCTCGGAATAGTTTCCTACGACATTAAAATACTCTTCTTCAGGAAACTATTCCAAGAGAGAGAGAGAGATATATTATATATATATATATATGTCATAAAATCTAATAACTAACCAGCCCAAATGATTTTCTCATATTAAATTGATCACTTAATGTGGGAGAATAAACGGGAACAAGTGTTAAGATATAGATATGTGCTTATAGATCTATCTCAACACGGGGCCAATAGTAAAGGGGCCCAAATGGGAGATGGTCTATCAAGAGCAAGGCTAACCAATGGAGCATAAGACCTTAGGGTTAGCTTCATTGAAGACCTCCAATAATGTCTGTAAAAGTCCTTTGACCTTAGGTAAGCTAGGGCTAAGCTTGAGGTGGGAACCAGGCCCAAGCTCAAGGTTCTTGTTGTGCTTGAGGTGCTTGTCCTGCTTGAGGTGCTTGTCATGCTTGAGGTGCTTGATTAAGATTCTTGAGGTGCTTGACTGGCTCCATGCTTGAGGTGCTTGACTTGGTGCATGATTATGGTGCTTGAGGTGCCTTGAGAAGCTTGCCTGAGATGCTTGTGGGAACACCCCCTACTTCAAGTGCTTTGTCATGCTTGATGACTAAGGTGCTTGAGCTCCTAAAGTCAAAATCATCCCTACAAGAGGGGGGCGAGCCCTTTTCCTAGGGATTAGAGAGAGAGAACACACACTCACACTCACAAGGGAAGCCCCAGCTTGAAGAGGCAGCAAGGACACATGTCAGGTCCCTACCCATGTTACCTTCATGTGTTGCTTGAAGCCTATTGGCTAGGCTTCAAAGGGGTCCAATGATAAATTACTTGAATTATCTAATTGATTTTGCATTTATCAAGTCCTCTCTCTCTCAAAGGGGAAAGGGGGACACTTGTCCCAAGGCTACCCATGTTGCTTGTAATGGCTCCTGGTTGTGATTGGCTAGGCCTGGAGGGGTCCAATGAGCTTCAAGCATGAGCTACAAGGGGGGGTCGACCCAAGCAAGCTAGGGGGGTGCTTAGGGGGTATACTCACCCACACACACTCACAAGCACCCTCATTGTGTACTATGCAAAGTGCAAGAGCTCCCTCTCCTTCTCCAAGCAAGTAGAGGTTGAGAGCCTACACCAACACTCTTGGCTATGGAGTGCAAATCCAACCAAGAGCCATGCTTCAATGCTTAAGCTTGCCATCTCCTTCTTCTTCATTACTATGCTATTATGTATGCTAGCAACAAGAGTATGATAAGTGAAGAACTAATTCTTTCTCCTACGAAATGTTTCTTCTTCCTCTTCCCTACCCTCATTCCCTGCTAGCTCTCTCCACCTTCGAAGGTGTTTGAGGTCTTGGGACTGAGGCTTGGGATAGTTAAAGCTTTCTTCAAGTTTATGTTATGTTTGTGATGCATGAAGCCTTCCATCTTCATGGCATCACCTAGGTCACAAGGAACACAAAGACTGTATTGTAACAAGTCTCTCTTTATGGGAGAAATCATAATACAAATGCCTATTGGAGGGGGGACCGGCTCCACATAAATCCGGTCCTCAACTGTTGTCATGTTCTCTAAACTCTCTCTCTTGCAAAAGTATTGTCTATGCCAAGTTAACTAATTGCTATGATTATGTTGCTATCTTCAATTATGTCAACCCGCTATGCTAACAAAATCATTTCTTGAAAGTACTCTCATTAAATTCCGCTACTCTCACATATTAAGGCAAATTCCATTACATTGGTATCAAAGCATTTGGTTTCTCTTTTCTTGCTTAAGAAGAGAGGTCCTTAAGTAGCCTATAAATGTTTGATGTTGTTAATTATAATAGAGTAAGTGGAACTGGGATCTAATATCGGTTTTGTTAAGCTCACTATGTGGGGGATGGTGCACACCTCGGGAGCTTTCGACTTAATAATGGAGTCTTTTTAGACTTGCCTACGGCTTTACCATTATTGAGCCATAAGAAGTCCGAAAGGAGCTAGCCCTTGGCAATTCAGCTATGTTAGACCTACTCCTCTACTCTCTATAATTAACCACTTTGAGCCGTGGGTGTAGATACTTAAGAGCCGATTTTCAAAGGCTAAGAGGAGTGGCAACTAAGGTTTTGTATTGCCAAAGCATACACTAAGTATAAACATAAATTTTGTTAACATGGCTGACAATAATCAAGAGAGTAGAATGAACATTGATAGCTTTGATTTTGCACATGAAGGTGCTAATGATGATGCTCCCATGTTTGTGAATTATCTCGTCACTAGGTTGCAACAAGCTATGGGCAACCCTGTTTTGCAAGCCGAAGTTACTCAACAACTTCGTGCTTATGGAATTTCCCTTCCTCTCCCAGAGGAGAGAGAGCTTAGGAGGCCTCTTGAAGGGACCCCCAAAAGAAGACTCTCTCCCATTCGAGAGGAGGAATCCAAAGAGAAAGAAAGCAATGACAGTCTAAGTTCTTCTGAAGATGTGGCTCCACGAAGACGGCGGTCTAGACGATCGCCTACTCCTCCCAAGAGGAAAAGAGCAACCTATAGTCCTTCTCCTCATCACTCTGAAAGGCAAGAGAGGAAACAAAGGAAGAAAAGGGCTAGGAAGAGGTCACCCTCTTCTCCTTATTCTTCACCTTCCTCCTCTTCCGATGAAAGTTATAGCTATTCTCCTAGAGAATACAAGAGGGGAGGACATCGCAAATCATTTCCTGCATGGCGAAGGTCACAAAAGCTAAAGAAGTTCAAGGAGGGAGGAAAGAGTATCTCTTTTCTTACCTACGATGGCACCTTTGGTGCTACTGAGAAAGTGTTGGCCTTCATCCAGCAATTTGATGCGGCCTTTGGGGACGAGGGCTTCACAGAGTCCTCCAAACTACGCCATGTAGCTATGCACTTCCAAAAATCAGCTCGTCAATGGTGGGCTAGCCTTCGTGGCAATGGAGAAGCCCCAAAGACATGGAAAACTCTACGAGTTTCCATCATGAAGCAATTTCTTCCAAGTGATACTAAAGATAAAGTTCTTACCGAATGGCGCGGCTTGAAGCTTCTCTCTCATGAGTCTATCAACAAGTATGTAGACAAGTTTTGGAATTTACATCTCAAAGCTACTGTCTTTCAAAAGATAGACTTTGCCGAGCAAAGACAGCAATTCTGTGCGGGATTACCTGAAGAGATGGCGGAATACATCAACTCTCAACGGCCCGGTACTATTACCGAAGTAATCCACCATACCATGGTTGCTTCACGCATCAATTTCCATCAAGGGGCTAGACGTAATGTCAAGCCCATGGAAAACAAAGATAAAAATGATGCAAAGGGGAAATCCAATCCTCAAAATAATTCCCAAGGCACTTCCAACAACAACAACAACAATCAGTCCAAGGAGAAGGGAGTTTACAAAGGTAAAAACAAACTCTCTCCTGAAGAGCTTGAAGCTTTTTGCAAGGACCATAAATGTTTCAAGTGTGGGGAGCAAGGACATGGCTATCGTTCTTGCCCCAAGAAGAATACTCGCAATGAGACTCCCAGGGCTTCCACCATTGAAGCTCCAAACGAGGATGCTCATTGCAAAGGATCATCACTCTCCTATGCTTGGGGAAAGGTAAGAGAGCATGATGCCTTCATCTTGTTTGACCCTGGCTCTACTCTCAACTTCATATCAATAGAGTTGGCCACCAAGTTGGGCATTCAATCTTTTGAGATGGGAGATATAGTAACAACTGATGCAGCTTTCAAGGTACAACAAGACTCCATTACTCCCTTGATTGGGAAGTTGAGGCTTCATGTCCAAAGCTATGTTGGCAAAGAAGATTTCTTCATCTCTCCTCTCCAACATCAGGATGTTATCCTAGGGGCACCATGGTTTGATCGCATGGCTGCCAACATGAAGTTCCCTGAAAGGAGAATTTACTTCACCTACAGGGGAAAGAACATGTATATAGATGCTAGTGAGTGTGGTCGCACTATTCCACTTGTAAATCCTCTTTCTTCTGATAAATCAATGAAGAGCTCAGTTTCTGCGTACATGATTTATGTCAAAGAGTCTCTAAAAGCTAATAATGTTTCATCAAATGAAAATGATAGGAATCAAGAAGAGTGAGACTTGTCTACTTTTCTAAAAGGATTCCAAGATGTGTTCATCGATGATATCCCTATGGACCTACCTCCAAAACGAGGGGATGATGACCATCGTATTGAGCACCTTCCAAGAAGCTCACCGCCTAACAAACCTCCTTATCAAGTCTCACAAGCTCAATAAGAGGAGATTATGAGGCAAGTACAGGAATTGGTAGACAAAGGGATGGTGAGGCCTAGTTCCTCTCCCTTTTGTTCTCCAGTCCTTTTAGTGCAAAAGAAAGATGGTACATACCGTATGTGTGTGGACTATTGAGCACTAAACCATATCACTATCAAAAACAGATTTCCCGTGCCTCGGGTAGAAGATCTGTTTGATAATCTACAAGGCTCTACCTACTTCAGTAGGATTGACCTTAAGAGTGGCTATCATCAAATAAGGATAGTGGATGAAGATATCCTAAAGACTGCGTTTCGCACAACATTTGGTCTTTATGAATATCTAGTCATGCCTTTTGGCTTGACTAATGCACCAGCTACTTTCAATCGTCTCATGGAGAAAATTTTTAGACCATATCGTAAATTCACTGGAGTGTTCTTTGATGATATCATCATCTACCCCAAATCTTTGGAGGAACATAAGCAACATCTCCAAGTGATTTTTCAAGCCTTGAGGGAAAACAAACTTTTTCTCAACCAAAAGAAAAGTGAATTCTTCCTTCAAGAGATTCAATATCTAGGTCATATTATCTCTCACGATGGTATTCGTATGGATCCATCAAAGTTAGAGGTGATAAAATCATGGCCTAATCCAAGGAATCTACATGAGCTAAGAAGCTTTATTGGTATGTGTGCATACTATAGACGCTTCATAGCAAAATTCTCTCAAGTAGCAGGACCACTTCACGACTTAACAAAGAAGAACGTTAAGTTTGTATGGACTGCTAAGGAGCAAAATGCTTTTGAAAAACTCAAAGAGAAGCTTACTTCCCAACCAGTCCTCGTGCTTCCGGATCTCTCAAAGCCATTTGAGGTCCAATGTGATGCGTGTGGTGATTGCCTTGGAGCGGTTTTGCTTCAAGAAGGGCATGCCATAGCATATGAGAGCCGAAGGCTCAATAGTGATGAACGAGTCTTGGGCATTTATGAGAAAGAGCTTTTAGCTGTTCTACATGCCCTAGATACATGGAAGCACTACCTATTGGGGACTCCATTTATCCTACGAACCGACCACCAAAGTCTCAAGTATTTCATGACGCAAACCAAACTTTCCGACAAACAAATGAGGTGGGCAAATTTTCTTTCGCAATTTAATTTCCATATTGCTCACATAGCTGGTAAGCACAATCAAGTTGCCGATGCACTTTCATGATGACCAAAAGTTAATGCGGTGTCTATAGCTACTCACAATGATCTATCCTCTATGATAGATGAGTATGCTACTGACCCTGACTTTAGAGACATAATGTCAGCCCTTACTTTGGGGAAGAAAGAGGAACCATTCACCTTGCAGGATGGTTATCTTCTCCACGGCAATAGGCTATGTGTTACCCATTCCCTTCGTGAGAAGGTTATGTATAATTCCCATGCTCCTCCATATGCAGGGCATAGAGGTATTCAACCTACTCTCCAAGGAGTACAGACGTATTTCTATTGGCCTACCATGAAAGTGGACATACAAGAGTATGTTTCAAAATGTGTAGTATGCCAACCTGGATTACTCCAGCCATTGCCTATTCCAAATTCACCATGGGAGAGTATATCCATGGATTTCATCTTTGGATTACCCAAGTCTATCCATGGGAATAGAGGAATATGGACAATAGTCGACAGGTTTAGCAAGCAAGCACATTTTATTCTTGTCAAAAAGACTATTAAGGCACATCAAATGGCAACTCTCTTCATATCTCAGATTTTCAAACACCATGGATTACCCACATCCATCGTGTCAGATAGAGATCCTAGAATGACCAGTAATTTCTGGAAAGGTCTCTTTGAAAATCTAGGAACAAGATTGAATTTCTCTTCGGCCTATCACCCACAAACGGATGGCCAAAGTGAGATAGCCAATCTTACGATACTCGATCTACTCAAGACTTATGTTACCAAAGTAGATCAACGCTCACAATTGGAAAAGTATTTACCTCTGGTAGAGTATGCCTACAATAATACTGTACATACTTCTACGGGGAAAGCACCTTTCGAGATCATAGAGGGAAGACCTAAAAGTCCCTTGCTACTCAAAGTACATGGGAAGATCTTCGCCGCCGATGAGTATAGCCGTGACCTACAAGAATCTTTTCAAAAGATTAGGGAGGCTATAGCCATCTCTCAACAAAGGCAAAAATCTGCTGCTGATACGCACAGAAGAGCCTTAATGTTCAAAGAAAATGATTGGGTCTTACTCAAGTTTCCTAAGGCTCGATTAAGGCAAATGACGGGCAAAAATCCTACGGGCCATCAAAAGTATTATGCTAAACTAGCAAAAAGATACTATGGTCCTTTCCAAATCTTGAAGCCCATTAATGAGACAGCTTATCAACTCAAGTTGCCCAACCATTGGCTTATACACAATGCCTTTCATGTAAGCCTACTTAAGCCCTACAAAGGAGAGCCACCAACTGAACCAATTATTGAAGACCCTCCCGAAGTTGAAGACCAAGAAGAGGTGCTACAACCCGAAGCTGTCCTTCGGCATGAAGACAAGGTACTACGACATGGTAAGGTAATCCGACGGTATCTTATTAAGTTCAAAAATTATCCTTTTGAAGATGCTACATGGATGCAAGGAGTACAACTTAAGGATAGTATGAACCTTGTCAATGCTTACAATGCTACATTAGAGTAAGAAAATGTACAAATTTCTTTTAAATGACTCATGTTTTTGTCTTATATGACTAGTCCTCTTTTTAATTGTGCACAAATTTAACTAGTACCCATGCTTAGAATCATGTTTGTGATGACGACGTCTCTCAAACACCAAGTAGAATTTGTCACTCTACTTTGGGAGAATGAAATGGACTAAAGAACAGACATGCTTGCGGAAGCTATGTCTCCCAAGCACCAAATGGATTAGTCATCCATCTTGGAAAGATGTCGTAGGGTAAAAAAGGGATCCTCTACCCGCTAAGTACGATTGACTAATAACTAAGGCTTTATCTCTTCTACCTCATAGTCGAGGACGACTATGATTTCAAGAGAGAGGTAATGTCATAAAATCTAATATCTAACCAACCCAAATGATTTTCTCATAATAAATTTATCACTTAATGTGGGAGAATAAACGTGAACAAGTGTTAAGATATAGATATGTGCTTATAGATCTATCTCAACACGGGGCAAATAGTAAAGGGGCCCAAATGGGAGATGGTCTATCAAGAGCAAGGCTAACCAATGGAGCATAAGACCTTAGGGTTAGCTTCATTGAAGACCTCCAATAATGTCTGTAAAAGTCCTTTGACCTTAGGTAAGCTAGGGCTGAGCTTGAGGTGGGAACCCGGCCCAAGCTCAAGGTGCTTGTCGTGCTTGAGGTGCTTTTCATGCTTGAGGTGCTTGATTAAGATGCTTGAGGTGCTTGACTGGCTCCATGCTTGAGGTGCTTGACTTGGTGCATGATTATGGTGCTTGAGGTGCCTTGAGAAGCTTACCTGAGATGCTTGTGGGAACACCCCCTACTTCAAGTGCTTTGTCATGCTTGATGACTAAGGTGCTTGAGCTCCTAAAGTCAAAAGCATCCCTACAAGAGGGGGGGCGAGCCCTTTTCCTAGGGATTAGAGAGAGAGAACACACACTCACACTCACAAGGGAAGCCCCAGCTTGAAGAGGCAGCAAGCACACATGTCAGGTCCCTACCCATGTTGCCTTCATGTGTTGCTTGAAGCCTATTGGCTAGGCTTCAAAGGGGTCCAATGATAAATTACTTGAATTATCTAATTGATTTTGCATTTATCAAGTCCTCTCTCTCTCAAAGGGGAAAGGGGGACACTTGTCCCAAGGCTACCCATGTTGCTTGTAATGGCTCCTGGTTGTGATTGGCTAGGCCTGGAGGGGTCCAATGAGCTTCAAGCATGAGCTACAAGGGGGGGTCGACCCAAGCAAGCTAGGGGGGTGCTTAGGGGGTATACTCACCCACACACACTCACAAGTACTCTCATTGTGTACTATGCAAAGTTCAAGAGCTCCCTCTCCTTCTCCAAGCAAGTAGAGGTTGAGAGCCTACACCAACACTCTTGGCTATGGAGTGCAAATCCAACAAAGAGCCATGCTTCAATGCTTAAGCTTTCCATCTCCTTCTTCTTCATTACTATGCTATTATGTATGCTAGCAACAAGAGTATGATAAGTGAGGAACTAATTCTTTCTCCTACGAAATGTTTCTTCTTCCTCTTCCCTACCCTCATTCCCTGCTAGCTCTCTCCACCTTCGAAGGTGTTTGAGGTCTTGGGACTGAGGCTTGGGATAGTTAAAGCTTTCTTCAAGTTTATGTTATGTTTGTGATGCATGAAGCCTTCCATCTTCATGGCATCACCTAGGTCACAAGGAACACAAAGACTGTATTGTAACAAGTCTCTCTTTATGGGAGAAATCATAATACAAATGCCTATTGGAGGGGGGACCGGCTCCACATAAATCCGGTCCTCAACTGTTGTCATGTTCTCTAAACTCTCTCTCTTGCAAAAGTATTGTCTATGCCGAGTTAACTAATTGCTATGATTATGTTGCTATCTTCAATTATGTCAACCCGCTATGCTCACAAAATCATTTCTTGAAAGTACTCTCATTAAATTCTGCTACTCTCACATCTGATTTTCTACAACGCTTCCAAGAGCCAAATACCCATCAAACGTTCTCGAAACGCCACAAACTTGAAGGAGACCCTACTAACACCAATAGGTCCCTCGCCCTAAGGTCCATGAACCAAAATCCCAACCCTAAACACCTGGTGCAAAATCACGTAGGATGTCTAGCCGAAATTTGCAGGTCATCGTTTTCAAAAACTAAAGTTCCTAATGTGTAGCTCTACTCAATGCAAACGCGTGGATATGCTGAAATACAAAAATTGATAACGTATGCTCACCGAATCACCAAATGAAGCTTGCTGGTTGAGCTCGCAAAACCAGGCCGTACGCCCGCAATGTAGGTATCGGTGCGTAGCTCTTGCCGAGGGCAACATGCTGCACTTCTCCGCACTCGATTCCGACCACCGATGCACGTGTAGCATCAAGATGAAACTCTCACTCTCTCTCTCTCTTGTACACAGTACGCTCACTCACAGACATAACTTTTTTTAAAATGACAGGTTTTTCTCATTAAGGTCAAAAGTGGTATAAATACCTTACAGTCTCAAACCCTAATGTTCCAATTTTACCATCTACTCAATCTAAATGTCAAAAATGGGATACAATTTGGAAACTTCTGTAAGCCCCAATATTTACAAAGGTGAAATGTTGGTTTTTCTCAATAAATGAATAATTACAAAAAAATAATATTCCATCGAGCAGTCATTTTCCGTAGGGTGTGTCCAGCCACTAACACTTCCCTCCTCCTTGTTCATGTCCTCCCCGACATGGCTGTTGAGTTGCTTCTTCAATGTAGGCTTTCTCTCATCTTGAGAAGTGTCTCATATCTCGCATGTTGAGCCAGTAGCGTCGGGCCGAATATGTCTGTGTTGATTGTGAAGAAGCCGATGTAGAAGGCTTCTTCAAAGGCCTGGAGGTGATAAGATGGCAAAAACATAATCCTTTGATACAATGCATGTATCACCTCATGAGAAGGTTGACCAGACAAATCGTATGCACGTCTGTATGTATCTTGAAAGAAGAAGATAATGTCTGTCGCCTGGCTTGGTTTGAATGTTTCGAAGACTACCAAAAGGGTTTTACAATTTTTTCTCATCATGATGCAAGATAGGTCAGGCGAGCCAGTGAACAATTTGATGGCTCCCGTTAGGGTTTTCACCATGTATTGCTCACTTATTCTCTCGCATGCCTTCAAGCCTGGCAGCTTCGGGTAATTTAGCTAAGTGGGTTGGCTTCTCTGGAACAACTCATGGGCTTTCCATGTCCTCATCCTTGGTAGAGGGCAAAAACTGAGGTTATCTTTGATCACTTTAGGTGCCTCTACCAGATGGATTAGATATTGATACTTTGTCAGCCATGCCTTTCTCCACCTGGGCTGAGAGTCCACTATCAAGTTGACTCCTTCAGGTTTGGAGATGTCTGCTTTGTACAATGGCACTGTTGGCTCCTCTTTTATTCGTTTGTTGATTGTGGCAGGTTCATATTTTAGCAGAGGATATGGGAGAGAGGGCTATAGCCATTCACGCCGAAGGTTACTGGCATTTATCTTCTGAATAGTCATCGACTTAAACACCCTCTGCTCCCACTTCAATGCTTCTCTGGCTGTGTCTTTGACTACCTCTTCTATGGCCTTTTGCAGCTTCTCTTCTTCTTCTTGATCTTGTGGCTCTTGTGAGGGTCCTACCAGGATGTCCTCTTGCAAATTGGTGTCCACGGGATCTGACACATTTTTTATGTCAATTCCCTCCATGGCTGCTAGCCCGGTGCTAAACTACTGCTCTTCCGTTTGATTCTGGCCTCTCAACTCTTCTATCTGCTTCTGAAGTGTTTTCTTTTCCTCTTTCGCTTGCTCTCCCATGTTTACTAAGAGGTGGTTTAGATCTGCATTTATCTTTTCTGCCTCCTCAAGCTTTCTCTTGATGGCTTCTAGCTCATTCTTCGTGGCCTGATTTTCTTCTTCTAGGTGGTTTTGCATGACCAATGACCCCTCGGCCAACATCAGCCTTTGCCTTTCTCTAATGTTAACTCGTTTTGGAGCTCCTTCATTTGTTCTTCATATATCTCAGTCTCTGAAGTGGTGTGAGTCGACGAGCTAGCAGCTCTGACTTTGGCGGGGGATGCTCATAGCCGTTGGATGGTTTGATCTTTGACTTTAATCTGATCTTTCAGCTCTATTATCTCATCCTGGCTCGCCTCATGCTCAATCTCTACCTTTTCCTTGGCATTCCTCAGTGTTTCCACTTCTTTGGACTCTTCAGTAAGTTGTAGAGTCAGGTTGTCCCTTTCTCTCTCTGCATCTATCAATGACTTGCTAATTTTCCTGTATTCTTCTTCAGCTCTTTGAAGTATTTGATTTGCTGCCTGATTTTCTCGTTCCATCTCCTAGCATCTTTGTAATGCCGTGGCCAGACTGTCTTGCAGCTTTGTTTGTTTCTCTATATGCTCTTGGCTTTGTTTTTGTAGTGTGTCTACTTTAGCCTTGATCTGAACTTTCGTGGTTTTGAGATTAGCAATCTCACTCTCCGTGGCCAATGATTTTGCTATGAGCCCGGTTAGCTTGTGCATCGCCACATCCAAGTCATTGGTCGGTGGCTGTAGGTCCACTGTATCAGTGGCCATCTCTTTCAGTTCTACTAACCGCAGGCTCTGCATCTGTTCCTTGGGCCTTGTGCTTGCCAACTCAAAGGCCACAGTGGCTGCCTCTTCTCGTGAATAACCCGCAGCTCGTAGATCAAGAAATGTGCTAAAATTTCTTTCCTCTGGCTCTGGCTGCTTATCTTTGGGCTTAGCTTCTTCTTTCTTCTCTTCCCCTTTGGTCTTCTCTTGCTTGGATTCTTCTTTATCATTAGATGTGTCCAGATCCTCCTTTTGTTGGGTTTGTGGAGGGCTAAGAGGAGGTGGTGATGGCGGTGGGTTGGACTCCCTGCTTGACGGTGGAATTGCTGGCTTCTTCTTGAATTCCCGGTCCGCCTTGGTCTTTCTCTTCCTTTCTTGGCCTTCCTGCTCTTCCAGCAGTAGCTTCCATCGTACTTTGTCCACTTCTTCTTCTGTAAAAGGGTCATTAAAGATATTTTTTGTCGTAGCATCCAGGATCTCAAAATTTTTGATGTAGTCTTCAAATCAATCTCGATGCACCCTTCGAGACGATCCCAACATGGCTTCAAGGGACGGCTTCCAGAACTCGCTCAAATCCCTCTTGAGTGCTCTTTTGGCTCTGAAGCTTTCCATTAATCTTTCTAACTGTGAGGCTTTCTGTGACTTGGTCTCCTTGATCGGCACTTGTATACTTTCCTTCTCTCCTTTCTTCGACTCTGGTGGCTCTTCTAGCACGGTCTCTAACCGGCGGTTTAAACGTGTGGCAACTTTGGGTGCCCTGGGAGGTTCTTCTTCTTTATCTTCTTTCAGCTTTAACCAATCATTCTATGAAGGTGGTTCATGCCAGTTTCCCTTGGCATGCGGTGCTCCATAAACCACTTTTGTTATTAGCTCACCAAATACAATGTAGGTGGGATTTTTGTTGCCCATCTTCACCAGGTTGTCATGGATGTAAGCAGCATAATTGATCACCTTTGGCTTGCTCTTTTGCATTGCCCAGGTGAAGGTGGTAGCAATGGCTCCAGGTGGCATTCTGTACTTCTGTGGCCGCTTTGTACACATGTGGAAGTATTGGTTGTAGAGTTGGCTCATGACAGCCACTTTAGGGTTTGCAATATTTTCAAAAGTGTAGTTGTTCTTCTTTTCGGAGTACACCTTGACTTCATCTCTTCTCTTGGTCACACTATCTCCCTTGTTGGAGATGTCTAGTGCGGCTGCCACCACCCTCTTTTTGATGACAATCATGGTATTCGGCTTGCCCTGCAGATCAGTGACTCCGGACACTCCATCTTCTTTGATAGTGGTCACAAATTCCAACACTCTTTTGATGTCAATCCCCGCTGGCAAAGCTTCAAAGTAGTTATGGAGATCTATCTTCTCTAGTTAATCTCCCATCTTGCTTCTGACAAACTCATTGAGCTCCCGTGATATCATGGGTAACTCTACTCCATTTCCTTCAAGATCTTTGAACACGCCTTGGTAGGTCTTCAAATCATTGGACTCAAGAAAATCATCCTGAATCCATGTGTTGGTTGGCTTCAGGGTTCCTTCTGGGATAACAAATGGCTCCACTTCTTCTAAATAGTCTTTTATTGTCATCCTCTTCTTCTTTGCCGGTGATTTTGCGACTGCCATAGATCCTGTTGCACTCAGTAGTCCGAAGTTAGCGTTTTTTTCCATATTAGATGAGAAACTGAGTTCTAACTATCCAAATGACTTGAAAATTGAAAATAAGACTTAAAAGGAACTAGGGAAACTGTGCATGTGCTCACAGTATCATTCTGGCCAAAAATTATCATTTAGACATCCTACGCATAGGATGTCTATTTCATCAGTTTTTGGTAAAACTTGGTATGCTGGTGGCCCTTGGCCTGTGCAACATGTCTATGTGGTTGGAATTGGGTTTCGGCATCAAAAAAGTGCATTTTTGGGCAGATTCAGTCTTTAGGCTCACAAATTGGGTAGGATGACCACAACAGGTAGCAAATGATATTCAAATGGGTTGAAAGTTGATATATGGGCTTCTTGCACCATAGTAATGGCTCTCATGAAGTCAGATCTTGCACAATAGGTCAAAATCATGCTGGAGACATCAGACGCGTAGGATGTCTTTTTCATCAAAATAGCTTGAAATTGGTTCTGTGGGTAGCTCTTGGCATGTGGAACATGGCCCTGCTCTTGGATTTTGATTTGGACAAGAATTGGTGTTGGTAAGAGCATGTGTAGTGTTTTTGGGGGCCAAATGTGATGGGAATGGCTTGAAACTTGATATATGGGCTTATGAAAGTGTCAAAAAGAGATCTGGAACTCAAAAATACCATATGGGGGTCAATTTGGTCATTTAGACATCCTACGCATAGGATGTCTATTTCATCATTTTTCATTTGTGACCCCACAGATAGCTTGGCAATGTGCTCATGAGTGTATTGTGCAAGTTTCATGTGATTTGGACAAGTTTTGGTAGGTCTATGGCCCATTATTGCTTCTATGCTCTGACTTTGCGTTTTTTGATACATATGAGGTCAATTTTTGTCCAAATGTGATGAAACTTGGTGGCTAGCTTGTACAGGCTATTCAGAAGCAGTTGCCATGAGAGATGTTGGCTTTGGTGCCCAGAATTGGCCTTGAGACATCCTACGCGTAGGATGTATCCTGATGAAAATTATATTGGAGGTGCTACTGGTATCTGCCCTGAGCCCCCTGAGTCCCTTTTAAGCATTATTTCAACAAAAAAGTCAAATTGATAGAAAGAAACTCCCTGTGTGGATTTCAGAGCCTCCGAGCCATTTTCTGACTCTTGGAGTGCTTTTCGGCGATGAAATTTCTTGATGTTGCTCTCCATAGCTTCACGGTCCCTTGGGGATCCTTGCCATATGGTTTTTGTTGACTTTGGTTTCACTGGAGCTCCGTTTGGCAATTTGTCACTCTGGAAGCACCCGTGGTTGTGTTTTCATATCTTCGATGACTTGTGGTGGTCTACCACCATAGGACTTGGTTGTTGATGGTCTAGGAAATCCGCTCGTGAAGTTTGGTGGCAAACGGACAAGCGGTTTGGCCGCGAGAGCTATTTGACACTTTGTGTGTCTGATGCGGTTTCTGAAGTTTAGTGCCGCTTCGGGTCACCGTATGGCCATGTGGGCTATATAGAATTGTCGAGCATGTCGAGATGCTCCTACCCATGAGTTTTGGTAGCATTTGGACGCCTTTCCACCGATTTCCCATTTGGTGGCCTCTTGCGGGGCTCTAGGAATTAGGGTTTTTTCTGATGGTTTTCTACTGCCTTTGGTCATCCAAAAGTGGTCTCCTATGCTATGGTAAGCCGCCGATGAAGTCTCATTGCTTTTGGGTTAGCCGTTAGGTGGTCACTTCTACCTGTAGGTCTCTACTGCCCTCTTCCCGTGTGAACCCTACGCTAGTTTTCGAGACAAAACAACAAACATGCGCGAAAATCTCAAGGTGGTGAGACTACCTCTCATGTCTAGAGCCTTTCAGGTGGTCGTGCGTGTTGTAGAAGCTGCTAGAAGTCCCGTTCGCTCTAGGTGGCAGGAGCTCTCTCTCAAAAGTCAATAGTAGAAATGAGCTTAAAATCAAGTGAAAATTTTTTATAATGGGGATCCCCGAACCACTTTCCATGAAATTTGACATGTGCTTCCAACTTCTTGTGAGATGCGGTTTAGGCTCAAAAATTTCTCGATTTGGACTCCATTTGCCTAGTTTCCGAAAAATTTGATGTTTCGGTCAAAATCTGGCCAAAACACGCTTTCCGCTCCATTCACATAATTGCACCCCCATTCTACCATAGGTTGTCCTATAGTCACTGATCTTTCCCATATTTTTTGTTTTTCATAACTACCATTTTTCACATGCTTTTTGTATTTTTGAAGTTTTGCTACCGAAAATTAGTAAAATTAAAAGAAAAATAGCAAATTAAACCCAAAAAATTCCCAAAAATCATAATAAATCAAAAACATTCCCGCAAAACACTATATACACTCACATGCAATTTTTATGGCCGGATTTCTCCGTTTTTTTAATATTTTGCTCAAAAAATGGCTATTTTTACTTATATACACACACCTAGGGGCTTGATTTGGCATTTGGCCCCATATACTTGTAGATTCATGCTGTATAAGGCCATATGTACTTGGGTTAGTCCAAAAAAATTTGCAATCAAACGACAACTCTTTAAAATAGTCGAAGAATATGCCCTGTTTTGCTCTTTTTTCCATTGGGTCCGCATTTGAGAATGCCTCCCCTCCTCCTAGCCGGAGTCCTCTTGGACGACAAGGTATCGCCTCGGTGTATGTGCCGTACCTGGGTTAAAAATTGTGCTACTGCTTGGCCGTGTAATGTGGCCCTATATGATGCATACTCGGTTAATGCATGGAAAAATTAATGCCGTGCAAGAGGAGGGTATAAGCAATCTGCTTATTGGCATTCGCTATCGAGGTTTCTTGTTTATTGTTGATTTGGTCGGCAGATTTTCTTGGCAAGTAAAAGTTGTAACTCTACCGCTCTTTGTTTGATCGTCTTTCTTGCAAAAGTCGCTTGGTTTGCCGCTATTGTCGATATGGCCGTAGTCGTCTCCTTGGAGAGAATTTTCATCGCGGAATTGGCCATAGTCTTTGTCTCTTTGGCTTTCCATTTGTAGATTTGTTTTGCCGGTTTTTGTAGGTTTATTGCTACTTTCGCGGTTGTCATTGTTTTGTTGCTGATTGGCACCCACATAGATCTGTTTGCCGGTTTCATATGTAGTGTGTGTCTGCCTTCCGATGTTGCTTGTACTGAAGGGAGTTCCGGTTGCTTTGATTTAGGGATCCAAATGCAAGTTGAATTTAAGTTTTTGCTGAGCATTCTTTTGGGGATCCATATCTGTTTTATTCCCTTGGTTTTTGGTTGAACTGTTTTCTCCTTTTGACTCATGCTGTTGTGTTGTGGTTCGTTTGCCATGGCACCTCTATCCTTTCGCACCCATACTTGTTTTTCTCGTGTTGCTAACCTTGATCTTTTGATTGCAGTCGATGTTGTTTTATGGTTGGAGTGAACATGGTTGGTTGTTCCCTGTTTGGTCGCCATGGGTATCGTGTTGTTCTTTAGTGGCACCCATCCTTCTGGCTCTTTCTCCCTTGATTGTGTTGCTCCCAGCTGGTTCTTCCGGGGTTGCTGAGTAAAGGCTACCACCTGTTGTTCTTGTGCATGCTGAATTTTGACTGCATCTGCATTCCAATCTATCTGTACATTATACTCTTTTTGCCAAGGTTGTCCCAACAACATGGGGTGTTATGTGCTTTCATCCATGACCACATAAAACTTGTGTGGGTAAATATATTGATGTAGTTGTACATGCAATATAATCCAGCCCAATGTTTTTAGCGAATGTGATGTACTACTTCTCAGCACTTGTGGAGTAGGATGTAGTTGACCTGTGGGCTTGAGCTGTTTGTATAATCTGTAAGAGATTAGATTTGCTTGAGCTCCAGAATCAAGCAATGCCGTCGATTCAACTTGATTGCTACCCACTTTAACTGCAATTATTGGCTCCACTGTGTCTTCATCAAAATTCGTTAGTCAAATCCATTTATTCGAAAAGGTGAGCCACACTGTTGTTGTTGTTGTAGAAGCTGTCGTTTTGCAATGCGTTCTTTTGCTTTTGCTTGAGCTTCTTCTCGTACCCTCTGTTTCTTCTTCATCCATTGTTTTTCTTGATGGATTTGTTGAAGCATATCGTGTGTTAGTGGTAAATGTAGGTATAAACAAGTACTTTGTGATAGGTCACTAATCACAAAGGGTCCCATCCCTCACTTTTTAAGTTTCTTGGCATGTTGCTTCAAGGTATAAACAAGTACATAATCACCTGTTTTGAACTCTTTTGTGCGCACATGCTTGTCAAAAAATTCTTTTTGTCTTCTCTTTTTAGCATAGATCGAAGCTATAGCTCGTAAGCGAAGTTCATCTAGCTTTTCAAGATCATCTATTATTGAAGAGAGCTCATGCCCTGTCCATTCTAAGCGTTTCGCTACTCGTAGAGTTGGAATTAAAAACTCTATGGGTAATATAGCATTTAGTCCAAACACCATGTTGTACGGTGTTGTTCCTATTGATGTTTTGTATGCTACCCTGTATGCCCATAGTGTTGAGTGTAACTGCTAATCCCAGTCTGTCCTTGACTCTGATACAATTTTAGTGAGAACCGTGCATAGTCCATTTGCCTGTGGATTATATGGAGCAGATTTTCTATGTATGACCATGAATTCCTCTAGCAGATATTCAATGACTTCATTAAGAAAATGTGTTCCTCGATCACAGACAATTTCTATTGGTAATTCAAATCGTACAAAGACATTCTCATACAAAAATTGTGCAGTGGTTCTTGCGTCTGCTTTTTGTGCTGCCTTGGCTTCCGCCCATTTTGTGAGATAGTCCGTAGCCACAATGATATATTGGGTATGGGTGTGATATGCAGGGGGTGAAATAGTCCCCACAAAATCAATGCCCCATTTTGCAAATGCCTTTGCTCCCATCATTGGCCGTAGTGGCATCTCATCTCTCTTTATCGGCACCTTGGTGCGCTGACATGCGTCACAACCCTTTACAAACTCGTCACCATCCATATGAAATGTAGGCCACCATATTCCTGCGGTTAAGAAAATTTTTGTCGTCTTATCGCCTGAAAAATGGCCTCCACTTATGCCTCTATGTGCGTGTTCTAGAATCAACAGGTATTCACTTTCACTTGCACAGATTCTAAGTTGATTGTCCTTTCCTCGCTTATAGAGTTGGTTCCCAATTAAATTATAGTCGCGAGCCTCCAGCTCTATAACCCTTTTCCGTGCTCTTGTTATGTTTTTAGGAAACGTCCTTGTGGTTAAGAAATCAATGATATATTGACTCCATGCAGGTGCAATGTTTACCTGAAACAATGTCGCGTGATCCACTGGTCGTTTGGCACTAGATATAGTACAATTGTTAACATAAGCATGTGTGCCAGCATACATAGTTGGCCAATACATCCCTAATTGTTTCAGTCTCTGGTGTGTTTTCATTGTTGAACAATGAAATGCACAATCTTGGATGTGTGCTTCTTCAAGATAACACTCGAATTCCTCCGGATTTATACATAATCGTAGAATCTGGTCCGATCCTAGATGATACAGTCGTCCTGCAATCAACTGAAAGTTTTTTGTTTGTCGAATTGTTTGTCGTTTTGATATTTCTTCCTTGTTATGAAACCTACCTCCAAAGGAAAGAATGCTAACAATTTCCTGAGACCATTTGGGTATCATTTCAATATTGAAAAGATAAGCATCAAGTATGTCATCATCTACTCCTTTAGGAGCTTCCATGTTTTGCAGCCTTGAAACATGATCCGCCCATAGATGAGTTTTACCCTTTTTGACCACCACTGTGAAATCAAACTCTAGCAATATAATAAACCAGCATACAATTCTCCCAGTATTGCATGGTTTATTTACCAGATACAAAAGAGCTTGTTGATCTGTGAAGAACATAAATTTGTTTTGCGAGAAAATAATGCCGAAATTTCTTTACATCATAAATCATTCCTAACCCCTCTCTTTCAATGGTTGTGTAGTTCTTTTCTGCACTATTTAGCTGCCGGTTTGCACAATAAACTGGGAAATCCATCGTTCCGTCTCCAAGTTGAGCCATAATACTCTCGATTGCATATGCAGATGCATCAATGTGAACATGGAATATCTTTTCCCAATTTGGTGCTTTAAGTACAGGTGCTGATACAAGGTTTTCCTTAAGCTTTTGGAATGAAGTTTCACACTCCTCAGTCCACTCAAAACTGACTAACAAATGATACAGAGGTTGTGCGATGACTGCATACATATATATGAATCTTCGATAATATCCGCAGTGTCCCATGAAGGATTGCACTTGTTTCGCGTTAGTAGGCCTAGGTAGGTCTACTATGACTTTGATTTTGTCTAGGTCAGTGGTTATGCCATTTCTTAAGACAATGTGTCCTAAGATGCGGCCTTGCCTAACCATAAAAATGCACTTTTCCGGTTAAGACAGATTCGATATGTTCTGCACTTCTCAAATACCTTTTGTAAATGGTCAATATGTTCCTCTCATAGAAGAGAGTGTACACAAAGATCATCCATATATATTTCTAAGAATTTTCTCAGGTATTCTTTGAACGCATGAGTCATTAACCTTTGAAAGGTAGCTAGGGCATTGGTTAAGCCAAAAGGCATAACTCTATACGCATATATTCCCCATTCTGTGGCAAGCACTGTTTTGTGTTGATCCTCTATTGCAATTGCCAGTTGGTTATACCCTAAAAACCCATCTAGAAAGGAATAAGCCCGTTTTCCGGCCACCCTCTCAAGTACATGTTCTGTGATGGGCAAGGGATAATTATCCCTTATGGTGGATGCATTTACCTCTTTGAGGTTCACACACACTCGCAGCTTTCCATTCTTTTTGGGGACAACCACAATGGGTGACACCCAATCTGTATGCTCGATTTCATAGATGAATTCAGCATCCATCAGCTTGTCAATCTCCTCTTTGATTCGTTTAGCAAATGTGTCATTATATATATAAGGACATTGTTTGCTAGGTTTGGCATCTGATTTCAAAGGAATTGTATGTTGGCATATCGATGGATCAACTCCTTTGAGGTCTTTGTAGGACTATGCAAACACATCTTTATACTTCTTGAGAAGTTGTGTTAAATGTTCTTCTTCTTCAGGCTCTAAATCAGTTGCAATATAGACCAGTTGAGGCTTTTCACTTGGTTTAGCGAGGTCTATCCGTTTTGCATTTTCTAGCCCATCGTAAGATTCTTGGTTTATCCTTTCCTTGACTGGTGGTGTCATTATGATTTTTCTATCCTGGATGGTGAATTTCTGATAGTGTGATTGTACATTCATGTTTCCTTTTTCTGACTCCTCCTTACCATCACTTTCTCCCTCAGTAGTCCATACCTCTCGTAGAGACCGTTTTAGTTCTTGGTATTTCTTTTTACGCTCCAATTTGGTCCACTCTGGCTCTTTTGTTGTTTCTTGTTTTGATTTTTGAGGATTTTTTAATTTTGTTTCTGTTTTAGCTTTCCGTACTTGTTTTATTTCCTCTTGCGTCCGTTCCCTTCGCACTCTCGAGAATCTTCCTTATATTTGGTCTTTTACACAATCCTCTGCTTTGACAAGCATTAGATAGTGAGTTTTATCTTTTATCTTGGGCATCAGGTTCTCTCTCATTTTGTTTTCTGTTCGTTTTCTCCTATAGCGTTCGTGGCGTCTAGGGTGCTGATTGGCAAAATCATAAAACTTGATATTCGTTGTTTTCTTCCCACGCTCACTTGAGCTATCTGAACACTCATTATTTTCATCGTTATTTACCTCTAGATGCTCAGAAGAGTTATAAAACTCTTCTTGTTCTGGTGGTTCTACAATCTCATCTCCTCCTCATATAAGGCTTACCATGTAATAGGGTAGCACATCATAGCCATCCTTATCGCAAAATTTTGTCGTTGGGCTATCTGTAATGGTACAGACATCCAATGTTGCTAGTATGTGTTCCCATTCCAGAGATTCTAAGGCATCTTTTGGAAAAAGTTCCAGAATATAATCCTTGTCCTCAATAGCTCTTTCTAAGACGCATTCCTCTCTTTTTAAGCTCCCACAACGTGAAGCTCCGCACATCCATAGCTCTTTTTGTTGCCCTAACCATGCTGGGAGTTCGGACCCTGCCAATGTAGCTGAATCAAACTCTTCCACTAGTGTCTGGTTCATATCTTTGTAACTATGTTATAGGTGTATTTTGGTTGTAGTCTCGCCATGTCTGAGGTATATGTGGTCGTAACCCCAATCTTGGACCATCTTTAATTGTCTCATGAATGGTCTTCCCAAGATGATCTTGTAATTGTTCTTTTTGTCGAAATCGACTATTGCAAACGTATGCTCATACTCGATTCCGCACGAGGTGACAATTACTTTTTCTAAGAGTCCTAAAGGCTTCTCCATGAACCCATATGCCAGTTGCAATTTCATTTTGGTAGCTCTCAAAGCCGGTTTTCCCCATTTTTTCCAGATTTCCTTAGTGGCAATAGCGACTCCTGCTCCACTGTCTAGAATAGCTTTGGAAATTACTCCCTAGAATTCTACTGGTAGCGTGGTGTTTTCATCTTCCCCCTCGCAATATTCTCCAACCTTGTTTAAGGGTACTGGCCTAGTGTTTAGTTGAGGCTTGTCCAATTCTCTGATCCCTTTTTGAAGCTTCGAGGTGGGGTCTTTTACTCCAATTTTTTCTAAGCATTTGCCTACGGTGGTCCACATGTTTGGTCGTAACCTCAGGAGTTCGGCTAATGTGATTGTACATGCCACAAGGGTGGAAAACAACTCAATCAACCCTTTTGAATCCATCACTATGTTAGAAGAATGTCTTTCGGATGGGATTGCTCTCACCTCAGACTTGGCTTCATACTCTCCTAGGTAAGAGGGTAGAGTTTTTAGTGAGTCTGGTTGGCTGTGCCCCGAACTAATTGATCCCTGGTCTCCCCTTTGCAAATGTATATCAAAATTCATTTGTGATCTTGTCTCAAATTCTTAAATAGGAGGTAAGATCTCATTTTTCTCTTTTCTCGTGCTATTCATGTGGTAACTCGCCCTGTTAGCTTCGTTGGAATCACGGATTTGCTTCCATAGGTCATCTAGACCGTTACAATCCTTACCCATTTCTACCAATGTTTTAGGCTGAAAATCATCACTTGTCTCATCTGTTGTATTTGGCACTATGATAGGCTCTCCCCTAGACTCAGAGGCATTCGTGATTCTTTCCTTCGTTTCTACTTGTTTCTCTAAAGTTGGTTTGATAGGGGTTGGAGCTGGTACTTCATGCCAACTTGCAGGTTTACCAAGCGGGTTTTCTATCAAGGATTGAGTTGTTTCAATCATCTTCTGACACATTTTCAACCTCTGTTTTTCTATTTCAGCATATGGATAAGTCATCCATCTTTGGGTTTGGTTGTTTTTGAGTCTGGCTTTGTAAGCTTTTAAAAGTGCGTCTAACTGCTCATTTACCTTTTCTGCCAACACTGATCCTCTTGATTCTGCACTTTTGGGTTCTGCTATTTCCTTGGGTGCTATGGTTGCCGCAGTGTGTGAGCTTAGACTAGCTAGATCCTCTAACCGCTCTAGTCTATCCTTTGTGTGTTTTAACTCCTCGGATAGAGCCGTTTGCTCTCGTTCTCTCCTGGATTTCATACGCGCCTTTCTAGCTTTCCAAGTGCTTCTATGATTCTTCACTTCTGAACTTGGGGCATCGGTTTTTGGCTCTTCAATTATGGGTTCGTTCGTCATTCTTTGAGCTTGGGCTCATGTCACTGCCTGAATAGGTATTATTGTCTCGTTTTCTGACCCTCCGCTGGAAGGCACTGCTTCCAACATGTTTAAGGTAGTTTTTGCTCCTTCAATTATGGGTTCGTTCGTCATTCTTTGAGCTTGGGCTCGTGTCACTGCCTGAATAGGTATTATTGTCTCGTTTTCTGACCCTCCACTGGAAGGCACTGCTTCCAACATGTTCAAGGTAGTTTTTGCTTCTTTGCTCAGATTCTTAGGGCAATCAGGAATTAAATGAGTAATTCCACACTCGGCGCAATATGCGTTGACTCTAATGATTTCATCATGAGGACAGTCTCTTAGCCAATGGTCTCCACCACACTTGTAGCAGGGTCCCTTAGGTTGTTGAGGTGCTCCTTGAGCTCCTGTTTGTTGGTATGCATGTCTCTGCCCTCCCATGCCTCCGTTGGCTATGAACAACAGTGTTCGTTCATCCAATCTATATCTTTCTTCTCCTGCTGCCTGTGCAGCTGTTGGTGGTCCTGCACTTCCTATCATGCTCCATGGTTCTGGCGTTGGGGGTTCTTCTGGTGGATAATAGACAGGATTTGCAGCGTATCCATTGGGATCTTCATAATATGCATGCATAGGTACCAAAGCCTTCTCTTCTGGTTCGGTTACTGTTGGTGTGTATCTTATGCCAACTGGTCATAATCGTGGTAGGGGTGGTTGTTGCCCCAACATTGGTTGTGGTCTTTCTACACCTATAGGTCCTGGTAGGTTTCCTGCTTGATACCAAGGCATCGGTGGAAGTTAAGGAGATGCTACCTGAGCTTGGGGAGCATAAGGTTGTTCTCTCACATACCCTTTGTCATAATAACATTCCTCCGTCCCATGGTTTGTCTATTTTTGCTCAATAGCACACCACTTGGGCTGTTTAGCTTGAGGTTTGGCATACATGTTAATATTTTTTAGCACTTCCTCTACAAGCTGCTCTTGGCTTACAGCTACTTCTCCTTTCGGTGTTGTCTTAGCGGACTTGCTTCCACTTTGTTGTGAGGATGAATCATCGTCAAGATCCTTGAATTCACCCTCCTTGTAGACCACACAATTGTCTACAAGGTAAAGAGCCTCCTTAGTTAACTCGTTTAACGTCGTGCTCCTCTTCATATGTAAGTCCTTCTGGAGATCTGCATTCCTTAGTCCCTGAATAAATATAGGCATAAGTCTGAACTGAGTTGGCAGTTCTTTCACAGGGCAGAACTTAACATATCTTTTTAGTCGTAGGGCTGCCTTTCGCACAGACTCCCCTTCTTTCTGTTTGAACTTATGGATTTGTGAGATTGTATTATGAGCCATCCCCCTTTGTGATAATTCCTCAATAAACTCGTCAAACACCCTCTCCATAGACTCAAAGTCTCTATGCTCCCCAGAGTCAAACCAAGTAGTAGCATCCTCCTCTAGGGTTAGTCCAAACCCTGCAAATTGGGTAGGGAAGTCTAACACCTCTTTAGCTCTAATTACACGCACAAAGGCTGCTACATGATCTCTAGGATCTCTGTTTCCTTTGTATTTCTTGTTCATCCATTTTTGCACTTGAGAAGGTCTAATTCTATGATGGTCTACAAATCTCATCATTGGATCTCCTCGTCCCAATCTATATACCTCCTCTGGCCTTCGGTAGTGGGCGGGCTCCTCTCCCAATGGTGCTCTTAAGCCATAATTTCTAACGGTTTTTACGAGAGATGATTCATCTCTTCGAATTCGCTCTGTGGGTGGTCTTCCAGGCTCTGTTGACCCTTGAGTTTTTGGCTTACTCTCGCTCTGATACCATGAATAGAGTGGTGGTTCTTGTAAATCCCTTAGCCCTCGTGCGGATGGATAACCATCTCGGTTTGGGTCTTGTTCTAATGTTGCACTTTGTCGAAGCCATGCCTGCAATGATGACTGAGTTGATGGTTGGTTTTGGTAGTTGAACATCTGTTGTCAGGTAGAATGTGAGGTCACGTCATACTCTTCTGAAAATGGATTTGTCGACTTGCTAGGGGTGTAGGTGGCCCTTGGTACTTCTTCGGGGGCATATATTGATGCTTCTGGAACTGTTGCCTTTTCTACCTCCTCTGGGAGAATACGTTTGTATTCTCGCCTGTACCTATCAACAAAAACAATATCCTTCCCCATAGCAATTTCATACGAGAATAAGTAAAGAACCTTGTCTTTGCTTAATTCGTTTGGGTAGGGTTCTTTGCAACGAAAGTAAGAGACTATTCCCTCGCTCTCACGCTTGTAAATCCCCACATTCTCATTATAAGTTGAGACCCTGGTTGTTTTCTTATCATACATAAAAAGAGCTCCAGGTCGATCAATGTTTGGAGGTGGTTCTTGAGTTTCTGAAACCATCTTTCCTTTTGCCACGTTATCTCCATATCTATTGTAATCCTCAAGGTTACTAACTATTAGATAGTGGTTTCCCTTTTCGTCTCGGAATCTATCTCCATCATCATAGACTCGAATTATTTCTAGTCTCTGAGCAGGTCTTTCTTCAATACAAATATACTTGCGTCCTCGATAGTCAAAATAAACTAGGGCTCCCCTCGAGTTTGTTCCTTCTAAGAAGATCATAGTGAACTTGGAATCGTTCAAAGGATTTAGGGAGGTGCTTCCTCCTGGCATTGATCCATCATAGGTGAAACCTCCTGGCTGTTGACTACCCATCATGAAGAAGGACTTATCAGATGAAGTGTCAGTATCACTACCCTCCTCAATAATCGGTGTCAGTGGATCTAGCCTTGCCTGAGTTACACTCTCCTCGGTGGACACTAAGCTACCCTGATCACCTGCCACCTTTTGGTCTCTAAAAATGTGTCTTCCTCATCTTAAATTCATCAAACTTAGCAATGTAACTTAACACAAATCCAACCACTCACCTGGCAAAGGATCAGTTTTCGCACAACTTCTTGCTTTGCCATCGCTAAATATACCTGTACACAAGCGTTTAATTTCGGCAATCGAATCAAAGCATTTAACTGCTAGAGATGGTTTTAGTAATGATTGGTATAACTGGAGGGTTAACCTCAACCACTACTATATTTTATACACTTCTGATGTTCTAGATTAGATCTGCTAATCTGGAATTGTACTTCCCTCGAATGTTGGTCAATTTATCTGAAAAGTCTTAATTCCGTCTTTGCTCTATCAAAAGGTCAAACAAGGTCCAAATTCACTTCTGAAAGAAGTTCTGGAACTCTTAAGTCAATTGGAACATCACCGTATGTCCTCAATTAGTTTTTCACTTCCCTAAGCCCCAGTAGACATCCTACGCGTAAGATGTCTCCTGCTCTGTTTTGCCTGGTTTTTGCACTATAGACTCCCTTTGATGTGCTGAGTCCACATCTGTTTTTACTTTTTGATTTGGACACCTATAAGTTGGTCAATGGATCAGAAATCTATTCCAACAGCCTGATGTTGGTCTGACCAGTCAAATCAACTCCAATTTCGACCAAAATTGACTAGGAGGCTTGCCTTAGGCTATACAACACCCTGCTATGCCTACAGTCAGTTTCTGGCTTCAATTTCATGCATTAGACATTCTAGGCGTAGCATGTCTAACTGCTCAACATGGCTTCAAATGCAAAGCACAGACTCCCCTTAAGGTGCTAATCACTTTGGTATGCTCAAATCAGGGTTTGGAGTGCCAAATCACACAAAACACATCTACGCGTAGGATGTCTTTTTGGCCTGTTTGACCCCAGACTTGAGCCACAGCTTCCCCTTGATGTCAGCAACCCAGTGCTATGCTTAGATTTTGGTTTGGATTTCAAAAGACCCCAATTTTAGCTGTTCTAGCCCTTTTCAGTCAAAGATGCTAAAGTCTGCTTAGAACCCATTTTTCTCACCCAATTGAGATAAAAACTTTCTCAGGCACTCAATAAATCATGCAGATCATGCCCATGAAACCATCCTATGGTTTTGGTCCTAAAATAATGCCTTGGCACAATTTGGGTAGGATGTCTGGCAATTTCTGTCTATCTGGCCTTATCCTGTCAAGATATAGTCAAATTTTCACTTTCCAGGTGAAAATAGGATAAAATCTACCTTCTAAACACACTGGTCAACTCAAAATTTCAAAATTCTCACAAGATCAGCCTGTAGACATCCTAAGCATAGGATGTCTCCTGGCTTAAAATTTATTTTTTTCCTGACAGAAATGCTTCTGATGCTCTGTAGCTCTCTCAAAAACACTCACAGCAACTTTTGAACTTCACTTCAGCTTTCAAACACTCTTTTGTGTCTTTTACAACCTTGTGATGAGCCTAACAACATGCATGAAGTGTTGTAGATCATGAATCATGATGTCCTATTTACCCTACTCCTACTCATCATATGAAATGGTGATATTGGTGTCTTGGTTGCTTCCTAGCCTCTCTCGACTCTCAAGCTCTCCTTTCACCGCTTCTACCACTCCAACTCCTACTCATCAACTCAACTAAGACCTAAAAACTATCTAAGTCTACCTAAGTTGAAGGATCTAGGCCAGACACACGTTCCCTAGACTCCCTCTAAGACCTAGAGAGTCCTCCACCCTCTGATCCTATCTAAATGTAAAACGAGACTCTGGCAAGCCAGAGAATCCCTATCCTCAAGGACTAGTCTCGGTCACCTACCTAGGGTTTTTGTCCCCGGCAGCGGCGTCAATGTTGGTGGATACGCCGCGACGGATGTCATCACAGCGAGAACTCACCTAACAAGATTTGTCAGCTAAGGACAAAGCTCGACCCGCAGGCACGTGGAAGCAAGCATAGGGTGTCAATCTACACTCGACCGACTCTCGACTAATTCCTACAGAGGTCTCTACCCAATGTCTAAGCTACAGCGTTCAGGAGTGCATAAGAGGAGATTTCCTACAACGCTTCCAAGAGCCAAATACCCATCAAATGTTCTCGAAACGCCATAGAACTTGAAGGAGACCCTATTAACACCAATAGGTCGCTCTCCCTAAGGTCCATGAACCAAAATCCCAACCCTAAACACCTAGAGAAAAATCACGTAGGATGTCTGGCCGAAATTTGCAGGTCGTTGTTTCCAAAAACTAAAGTACCTAATGTGTAGCTCTACTCAATGCGAACTCGTGGATATGCTGAAATGCGAAAATATATAATGTATGCTAACCGAATCACCAGATGAAGCCCGCGGGTCGAGCTCGCAAAACCAGGTCGTACGCTTGCAATGTAGGTATCGGCGCATAGCTCTTGTCGGGGGCAACACGCTGCACTTCTCCGCACTCGATTCAGACCACCGGTACGCGCGTAGCGTCAAGATGAAACTCTCACTCTCTCTCTCTCGTACATAGTACGCTCACTCACAGAGATAACTTTTTTTAAAATGACAAAGTCTTTTCTCATTAAGGTCAAAAGTGGTATAAATACCTTACAATCTCAAACCTTAATGTTCTAGTTTTACCATCTACTCAATCTAAATGTCAAAAATTGGATACAATCTAGAAACTTCTGTAAGCCCCAATATTTACAAAGGTGAAATGTCGGTTTTTCTCAATAAATGAATAATTACAAAAATTAATATTCCGTCGAGCAGTCATTTTCCGTAGGGTGTGTCCAACCGCTAACAGTTTCTCTCCCATATGCACTCCTCTCTCTCTCTATCTCTATAAAAAAACTCTCTGAAGGAGTCCACGCCGACGTGGACTCCTTTAGAGAGTTTTTTTTATAGAGAGAGAGAGAGAGAGAGAGAGAGAGAGAGAGAGAGAGAGAGAGAGAGAAACAGACAGTTCACATGATTATAATCACTGGCACCATCTCAGTGCCTACGTCATCACTGCCAGTACAGGAGGTAATTCACATTAGCGATGCTCGCAGTGCGACGCTCAAAAGTGAAATTTCACAGTGTCACTATCAGCATTGCTAGTTTATTTGTTACATAGCGACGCTCATAGCGATGCCGACATGGGTAAAAAATAAACCGAGAGCGCCCAAAAACTCAGATCTTAGATCTGAGTTTTCGACGCTCAAGCAAAGACGTAAGCCGCGCTCTCCCTCTCTCTCTCTTTCTTCTCCGCGCGCACACACACACACACACACACACACACACACACACACACGAGAGGAGAGGAAGGGGAGCCAGGTATGCTCCTTCCCTCTCCTCTCTCTCATGTTCCCTTCCCCTCTTTCTCTCTCCCCCCCCTCTCTCTCTCTCACACACTCACACACACACACACACACACACACACACACAGACATTGTGTTGTTGAGAGAGAGAGAGAGAGAGAGAGCACATGCATAAACAAAAAACATACACACACACATACATAAACAAAGAATGCATACAGAGAGAGAGAGAGAGAGAGAGGAGAAAACAAAGAGAAAGAGAATAAAAAACCAAAGAGAGAGAGGGAGAGAAGATGAAAGAGAGAGGTAAGGATAGAAAACAAAGAGAGAAAGAGATTATGTTAAAATTTAAATTATATTAGGTTAAATTACATTTAGATTTATGTTTATGTTGAGTTTAAGATTAGGTTAGATTTAAAATTAAGAAAGTATTAAAGATTAGCTAGCTATGTTAGATTTAAGTTAGATTACATTTAGGTTTATGTTGAGTTTAATATTAAATTAGATTTAGATTTAATATTAAGAAAATATTTAAAATTAAGTAGATTAAATTTAGATTTAAGTTATATTATATTTAAATTTAGGTTAGATTTAAGATTAGATTAGATTTAGGTTTATTTTGAGTTTAAGATTAGATTAGATCTAGATTTATGTTCGATGGACTAACTTTTTTTAGATTTAGGTTAGATTTTAGTGCATGTCAATGAAGGCACGCTTTGCCCAAAGAGCCAACACTAGTTACACAACAATATGTATATTTCCATCAGAATTTGACACCTGTTAACTCACACACTAACCATATTCAATTAGCCGCGAATTACCACATGTTCAATTAGGTTAGATTTAAGATTGGATTTTGGATTGAGTTTTTATATTAGAGTCTACCTTTGGGATTACGGTAAAAAAATTAGAGTTTGACGAACGGTGATCCCTCTCTTCCTCTCTACGGATGCGACCTTAAGTTGGAAAGCTTTCAACGGCATGATACTCAGATTGGAGGCCAACGTGTAATGTGCTAAGTAATCCCTCGAACAAAGATCTACTGTGAAAAGATGTTGAGATGATGTGAAATGCTACAGCTAGAGAAGAGGCAAAGGGGTTTTGTCCACTACATGCACTATCATGTAGACGTGGATGCGTAGATATCTCGTACCCACAAATATAGGCATTGACCAATAAAGAAGAGATTATAACCCGGTGGTTCTGATCTCTGTGCACCTCTAGACCGAGGTGTGCAGGGACTGGACATGACTAGAGAATGTGAGGTAGTTTACAGTGTGAACAAAGAGAGAGAGAGAGAGATAAGACGAAGGATGCCAATAGAAGATTAAATTTATGTCTAGGTTATAAGGTTTTTACCCTCATTATGAATAGTGACGAGGATGTGGGGCCATCCAACCAAAACACATATCTCTCAACGAGGATCTTATGTCCTTGTAATCAATGTCAGCATGTTGTGCAATGGACAAGACACGTTTCTTTGCAGCACGTTCGTGAATTTGGCGCGTTCGATCTATCTATTATAGATCGAGTTGTTGCCAATTATAACTCGTCGGACTCTAACGCTGGCCAACAGGCAGCAATCTTGCAACCCAATAGACGTGTTCGCAGGCGCTTTGGTCAAGCAGCATATGTGAGGCCACAAGATGTAGCGATGTAGCCTCTGAAAGCTAGGGGGATGATCATGCAGACCACACTCCCAACGAGGAAATGTTTGAGCCCGAGATCAATGAAATGATCGAGACGATCATGGATTCAAAAAGGCTTATCTATGATGATATGAAAAGTAAAGCCGATACATAGTTGTATGATGGAGCACATGTGTCTAGATTGAAGGCGCTCCTGGTTCTTCTCAACACGCAGAAAAAATTTGGATGGAGTGACACTAGCGTCACAGCGCTTTTTAGGTGATCTATTACAATGTGTTTATTTTAATAAAAAACTCTAGATGTATAATGATCTGATAGATTTTCACACAATTGTACCGCATTTTTTTTGCTGTGTAGATTGCTCAAAGAGCACATACTACCAGCTGATATTGTGATGCCAAATTCCAGAGAGGAAGCAAGAAAGATCTTGCAAAACTTGGGGATGGATTACAATTCGATCCATGCTTGTCCTAATGACTGCATTCTTTTTAGAGGGGAATACATAGACATGGAGAAGTGTCCGAAATGTGATTCCGAGAGATATTGAGTAGATCTCCACGGAACAAAAATTCCACAAAAGATTTTGCAACATTTTTCTCTGCTTCCTCGCATCAAGCATTTCTTCGAATGTAAGTCCATGGCCGCCCTAGCATCATGGAATGAGGAGGATGGTGTGCTACGGATTCCTGCAGATTGTGCAGCCTAGAAACATATAGATGAAACAGGGTCGGATTTTGCCAGGGATGTTTGTCTCTTGACGTCTGTAACACAATCTACAAACTTGCGAAGTTGGTGCAATGGATCTCACAAAAGGAGATCAACGTAGACTCCATACCATTCGCTAAACTAAATGCTGCGGAGGTTGTGTGCATGTTTGAGAAACACTTTCCTACTACCATGCTAACCATTCAGGTGCATCTTCTTGTTCACATAGTTGATGAGGTGGAAATAGGTGGCACAATACATTCCAGATGGATGTTATTTTTAGAATGTTTCATGAAAACGCTCAAGGGATATGTGCGTCAGAAGGCACGTTTCGAGGGTAACATGGCAGAAGGTTGGCTAGTATCAGAGTCCCTAGTGTACATTGGAGAGTGGATAGATGGATTTGATAAATCCTGGGACACGCTATGGCAAACCATAGATGATGAGCGCATATCTGGGATTGTCATGTCCAATCTCCGTGTTAAGAAGAAGATGATGGAAGATCTAGAGGCTAAAATCAACCGATTTTGCATGCTTCACAATCCAGTGATGCAAAAGTGGATTTCACAATATAAGGATGCAAAGCAAGAGCGACAAAGGGCACGAATCGAGTGGAGACGGGGAAGACGACCACCAATGCACTATCCGGCGGGTTTGGAGAGCCTACCAACATTCATGAGCTTAATATGGTTGCACAACCAATTGAAAAGCGCACAACAGTGCGGTGAAGAAGTGACTAAGGAGGAGTGGGAGTACTCTCGGGGTTGCTCATATATGCTGCTCGTCCCACCGCTAGATCTAGTTGATCGGGTGAAAGAGACGCTAAGAAGCACTACTACTGCTTCTTAGCGTCTCTTTCACATGATCAATTAGATTTAGTGGTGGGGCAAGCAACATCTATGAGCAGACCTTTGCGATGCAGCTTCAATCTCCATCGCACTCGAAGCGTAGTGCTTTTACAAATTCACAAAAAAAATTAACGAAATCTCTCTACACAGGAATCCCTCCCCCTTTATGAGTCCTCTCTCTCTCTCTCTCTCTCTCTCTCTCTCTCTACTTGTCCATGTTGTTTTCTCCATTCATTCAATATTAAGATTAAATGTTCGTGTGTTTAATGCAGATATGGATGATGATGAGTTTCTTTCTTCTTTGTCACCCCAGCAGAGGCAATGGTACGTGGAGCGTCATCGCTCTGGAGCACCATCACACGTTCCTACTCCTTTAGCGTTTCCCTATGTTTCGGAGCATTCAGTGCGCTCCGAAGCTTCGGTGTCAACGAGACGATCTTCACACTCGTCTAGGAATCGACGCTCTAGTGGTGGCGGCGATTGTTGTGGGGATGCCGCCGCCGATGCCTTGACACCGCCTCATGTTCGATGAGACTCTTTACCCTCCTCTTCTTTGCCTGCCCCCACACCAGCCACGACATCGCCATCTACGCCACGTTTTACGCAGCTGACGGCCGTTCCTAGCAGCTACACACCACTACCTACTCCTCCAGGAGTCACTCCAGTCACCACCCCTCGCTTCGAGGCCCAGACTCCAGTGGAGACACCTGATGTCCGTACTCCCATCGACACGCCGCTAGAGACCCCTCTCTAGACACCCAAGTTCACGCGTCACCGGGGAGAGGGCTTACCTTACTCCATCGACTTGAGCGGCGGCATCATCTTGGATGATGAAGGCAAGAATTTGATCTCGCGCATGCGCGGTCTTTGCTCTTAGGTGTTTAGACACTACATACTAAACACCTAGAGTGAAGTACCAAGTGATTTAAAAGACAGAGTCATCAGCATGCTACATGACGAGTTTCCCGTTTCAACACAGGATGATCGCTTCAATGAAGACCAGATGAAGGTTCAAATGCGCGAATACTGCAAGCGCAAGCGTTCCAAAATGCAAAAAGCAATTAAGCATGGGTGGAACATACCAGATTGGCTGGCCAAAGAAGATTGGAAGAATGCGAAGAAAGCAGCGCGCAAGAATCCCAACAAGTGGAAGCAACAAAAGGAGGCAGCCAAAGCGCGAGTAGAGGGAGGGAGCTTGCACCACTTGGGGAGCGGCAGGTGCGCATCATTTGAGGCCGATTTTGTAAGTGTTTTTGCATTGCTCTTTAGGTTTGATAGTTTAGGATTTATGGGTTTTTAAATTCTAACATAATGGATTCTTTGTATGTTTTGACAGTGGTCGATGACAAGACATGACCTCACACCATACGAGCGCAAGTACGCAGGCAAGAAGGGCATAAACGCCCTGATGGACATTCTGAGTTCTCGCGGCGGCATGGTTAGTACTAGGGTTTACTCTTTTCTTTTTGTTGTATTGTTTTATAAATTATATGTTTATACTTACAGAAAGCTGTCTTATTGTTTTTTTTTTGCAGAATCCAACAGATACGCCGCTTGGATGCGATGAGACGTCTGATTAGACGACGTCAGTCTAGCCGTAGCTAGATAGTATTAGTTTCCTTTTGTCATAGCATATGTATCATAATATGATGTTTATACGTCTTTTTGTAACTATTGGAAAACCATGTATATTTTTTCAATAATGACAATGGTGTTGTAACTATTACATTTGCAAAGTTTAACAATCAAGTGATTTCGCCTATGATGTGTACAATTGTTATTGATTTACTTTCATCAATTTACTTTTGTCAGTTTTGTATCTTTGTTTTGCAAACAATACTATGGATGATGGAGTTAATGGTTATATTGTCTTGTGGGTGACTACTTTGGGTCTATATCTAAGCTTGCACTTTCTTTCAAAGGTGAATCTGGGCTTATCTTGGATTCATTTAGGTTTACTCTATTATTGAAACATTCAATATGGTTGATGGGTGGCAAGGCATTCAGTGCCACCAATTTTTCTCTCTCTCGGGCGTCGCTATATAAGGCTCTGCAACGTCGCTATAGGTGGCCTGTAAACGTCGCTATGATTGTCGCTATAGGCGTCACTATATAGCAACGTTTATAGTGATGGTTATAGTGATGCTCATAGCGACATTCCCGTATCGATGCTCTTAGCGACGGTCTTAGTGACGCCGGGGAGTATAAAAACCCAATGTATTTTCATCGCTAACAGTGTCACAAGTGCACACAACCTCTTGTAGTGTGCTTGCTTTGCCTGCATTAGGCATATTGCAAAAGTGTGACATGACTATAAAGTTGGTAAGCAACAAGAAATGTGTGTGTGTGTGTGTGTGTGTGTGTGTGTGAGAGAGAGAGAGAGAGAGAGAGAGAGAGAGAGCTAGTTCGTGGTTGCCTATTTGTGCCAATTGGAAACCACTGTGTTACGTTCTTGTGAGAACTACGAGCAGTTGTGTGATTAAGTAAATATAGTGTCTCAATTTGTGAGAGCCTAAAAAAGTACATCACAAGTGTTAATTTACTTGTCGTGGTTTACAATTCCCAATCTGCTCCACCCTCGCGCCTAAGAGGCGTAGGGTCCCAACAACTGGTTGCACCGTTTTTTTCTTGATTTCTCATCTGATTGGCAACTAATTGGGAACTAAGCCTTCACTTGAACTGGCCTAGAGCACTCTGAAAACTCAAAGAGCTCTTTCTTTAAAAAAACTCTTTGAAAGAGTCCGTACCGGCACAAGACTTGAGAGAGAGAGAGAGAGAGAGAGAGAGAGAGAGGCTGGTTGTGTTTATGTGCTGACTTGGTTTTCATGAGGGCTACATTAGGAAATTTCGGAGGTCATTTGGAGGGCCATATGAAGAGAGAGAAAAATAGAGCGCGTCCAATGAGCATGAAGGCTACGTTACGTAGGAAAGTACCTGGAAAGACTCAAAAAATAGGAAAATAGCATAAAACTTTCACGAAACTAGGATTGTAGCATAGTAATTTCCTTCCTTTTACCGAGCTTTTAGGTGCTTGCGTGTGGTCCCACTTCTGATATTCTCTTATGGTCATTAACGTACTGGAGGGTGACCATTAAGCCCACACAAGATATTGGAATTTTAAAACACTTTCCCTCCATTAGAATGCTTTCAAAGTGAATCTCCCTCCACTAAAGCTTTTCTCTGAGAGTTATAGCGTCCACGTCTTCTCGCCCAAGAGCCTCCAGGTGTTTACTGTCTCTCACACCAACAACCAACAACGGCACTTTGCCTAGAAGGCCAAGTAGTAGCATATCTTCAATTACAATACCAGCTTCAATAAGTGCAGACAACCAATGGGTTGGACAAAGGATAAACAAAGGTTCATGGGTCCTCATGCAACCAAGAAGACCCAAGAGGTCTAGTGGTATCAACGTTTACCGCTCAGCATGGAAGGCCAGGGTGTTGGATTTCAAAGTTGAGATCGGCAAAAGATCTGTAAAGGAAGTTCTTGTTCAGCATGTGTTTACCCATCCAGAGGTGATAGCAAATGGTGGAAATGTATCAGATATACATCAACCACGTTGCAATTGTAAGTACTCTTGACATGTGAACTTACTGATACTCTCATTATAACTTTTCTTATATATTTTGCAATGTTTCTCCCGCTTGTTATGAGTAATGTCTCCACTCTTCACAGCTCAATTGCATTAGATTTGTCATTTGTACTTATTGATACTCTTGCAGATGTTTATCCCTCTTCTTATATATATTGCAGATGTTTATCCCTCTTCTTATGAGCAATGGGAACCTGTGGAGTGCATAATAGGCCTCTTCCATGTTGTACATGCCCATATTGGTTCTCTACAGTACTCAGAGAGGAGCAGCAAAAGATTGGCTGATGAAGGAATCTTTTTTTATGACCACTTTTACCAACTCAGCTCAGGGAATAAGAATGGCATGTTGGTGAAAGTGCCTCTACCAACCGATTGGAACACTGTGGACTGGCCAGTTCCCGAGGAAACAATGGTGGAGGCAATGCGAAGTAAGCTCTACAAGGATATACAAAGGTCTCTACGTAGCTCTATTCCTACCAAACTGGTTAGAATTGCAAACTTTTGTCCCGTTGCACTCTTCATAGAGTTGTTTCATAGTTACAACATCAGAGTTACAAAAACTATGTTCATGTGCAAGTCATTTCAGCAGTCATCCTGTGACAAACTTCTTGACAAAGGATGGTATGCAAAGGAAGAGATTGGTTTACGGTGCGAGGTCGCGCTTGATACTCTAGTTGTCAAGTACATGATTGCAAGCCAATCACTGTTACTCTCATTTTGGTATATGCGATCACAAATGCTAAACGGTAAGTACATTCCTATGGACCAGGTTTCTGCAGGTTTGGAAGATAATCCTACTGTGGATGTGGAAGTGATTGATAAAGAGCATGGCCTACTATTGGTGGTTACAATAAGGGAGCTATGCAGTCTTCAGCATTTGCGAAATGACATCATTGAAGAGTCAATGGACAAGGAACTATCAGATTTTTCCTTTTTCTTAGCTGGCCGTAAGGTGATGCGGCGAAGGGAAAAAGATATTTTGTCCAAAGAGTTGGATGGTCGGGTTGAAGTAGTGTCAATGTAACAGATATTCTTGTAAACCCAAGTGTATACAAATGACTTTCAAGACATGAAGTTTATTGATCTCATTTTCCAATTGTGCCCTGTGAAAAAGTGTGCTTGAAATACATTTCTTTACCACGTCAAATCTCTCTCTCTCTCTCTCTCTCTCTCTCTCTCTCTCTCTATATATATATATATATATATATATATATATATATATATATATATATATATATATATATATATATATATATATATATTAGACAAGACAAAGACAGATAGAAAAATCATCTTAATTCATTAGAAAGTACAAACTCGTCCGTGAACAATGGACTGAGATACAATTTCTGTAAGTATGGAATCAGAATGTCTTCAAGGTAAAAATCGAAGGAATGCCCCTCGAAAGAAGGTGGTGAGATAGTTGTTCCCGGCGGATTTAGTTCTCCCTTTTCAGGAGTATCATCAATTAGTAGTGTATTAGTTGCATCGAAGGGTACACCGATTTGGCTAAACGGTTTGTACAAAAGAGGTAATCTTGGTTTTTTAGGGTGGTAGTGGCCCTCAACGGTAACGCATTTTCTTTGATCATACAAAAAGGCAAAATCTGACGTGTGAGCTTGGCATACACTGCAAACTATTGCAACTAGTGGCGATAAGTTTTGCCTTTGCATTGAAGACCATATGGCAACTCTAAAGCGCGGAAGAAGAAACTCAATAAATTCCTTGGTTCCTGGACGAACCACGACTCGACAAGTTCCCATCCGAAACGTTTGCAAATCCTCAAAGGGTCCTCTGTCACCGAGAGGCACCCGCATCAGCAGCAATCCATTGACGTCCAAGATAATCAACCTCT